>NC_053169.1:64696267-64918767 GCF_016835505.1 Polypterus senegalus | reverse complement strand
CCACCCTGACCATCTCATCTTCCTCTGCATAAGCACAGTCCTTAACCCGTGAATATTTAGTGGGAGTTTGCTATTGGATTGCCGCTGACGGACGGCCTTATATGGGCAGGCACTAAATTACAAGCGCCAGCGCAGCCTGTCTATGAACTTAATTTAAAGTGTAGGTTTACATCGTGCTTTGTTTCCGAAGTAGCAGAAGTCATGAATATGGTTGTATATGTCACTCGCTTCGCTTCTTATTGTTTCGCTGCCTTCTCAATTATATAATGCATGTTTTCTTCAGCGCTTTTTTTAGGTCTTCCTGGTTTTCTATGTACTGCGTGATTACGTGGGAGGCGTGATGATGTCATACGAAACTCCTCCCCACGGCGTTGAAGCTCATCTCCATTACAGTAAATGGAGAAAAACTGCTTCCAGTTATGACCATTACGCGTAGAATTTCGATATAAAACCTGCCCAACTTTTGTAAGGAAGCTGTAAGGAATGAACCTGCCAAATTTCAGCCTTCCACCCACATGGGAAGTTGGAGAATTAGTGATGAGTCAGTGAGTGAGTCAGTGAGTGAGTGAGTGAATGAGTGAGTGAGTGAGTGAGTGAGTGAGTGAGTGAGTGAGTGAGTGAGTGAGTGAGTGAGTGAGTGAGTGAGTGCTTTGCCTTTTATTAGTATAGATATACACATATATATATACTAGCAAAATACCAAGGCAGCGCAGAGAGAAGTAGTGTGTTAAAGAAGCAATGAAAAAGAAAAGGAAACATTTTGAAAATAACGTAACATGATTGTCAATTTAATTGTTTTGTCACTGTTGTGAGTGATGAGTGTTGTTGTCATATATATATATATATATATTTACACACACACACATACATATACACACACACATATATACATACACACACACATATATAAACATATATATACATATACATACATATCTACATATATACACACACAGCTATTTCGTATCAGTGCAATACGCTGCTTGTTAAAACGGATAACTCCCGCTCTTACGTGCAAGTCTGCGTGGATATTATGAACACCGTAGTGACGACTTGGTTTAACATTACTTGGCAACAGGGAAAGTGAGGCAAGGTGCACTGGTGCATTTGTGTCTCCCATAAAAGCAGCTTCACTTGAAATCACTTTGTGATTGTGCACGGGTTAAAACGTCCGCTGAAGTGTCAGATTCTTATTTAATTATGCTGCTTTCTGTATCTTCTGCATTGCATTCAGGTTAACCTGATGTTTTGTCTCATAGTGCCGTCTTAGATTAAATTCTGTAATTACAGCCACATTAGCTCCACAAATGAGACACACGGGTTTAGTAAACATATACTCAGCCTCCCATCGGTTTTTAAAGGCTCTATTTTCAGAATCAACTTTTCTCTTCAGCATCGTGTGAGCTAGCTCCGCAATAACTTGATTAACTCGGTAAGTGTTCGGCAAGGCAGCTGAAGCGCTGCATTATGGGATCTGTAGTTTATTGTGTTACCAGCGCTTCATATACCCGGGCTTTAATAACAATAATACAGTATATAAAATGATCTCGGGGCGGATATAATTACGCCGGGTCGGATGTGGCCCGCGCCCTTGAGTTTGACACATATGGACTAAATAGAACTTGAAAAGATATATTTTTTCAAATGTGATCGCAATTCAGATAGAGTTGACGCACTACAGCCTGCATGCCTCAATAAGTCATCCTTCCTCGCTCTTACTTTTTTACCGTTCATCTAATGAATACACTGAGTATGGCTTTACCAAAACAATCATTGATGGCGAATAAAGTATCCATTATTTGAGTATGTAGATCGGGTATATATATATATATATATATATATATATATATACCAGCGTATGTCAGCGAGAAGTAGTGTGTTAAAAAGAAAAAGAAAAGGGAACATTTAAAAATAACGTAACATGACTGTCAATATACAGTATTTGTTTTGTGAGTGTTACTGAGTGTTGCTGTCATCAAGGATTTGATTATCATTATTTCTTTCAATCAGGTTCGTATTTGTAGGATGTGTTGTATTCAAGTTACATTCCGTGTTTGTCAATCGCTGTAAAGATGCCAGGTTTCATTCATCGATTCGTTTCTTACTGCATCAATAAACAGCTCGTCTTCTTCTTTATCTGAGACCTGACACACTGCATGCACGGTTTTTTTTTACACTGTCTTCCTTTAGCGGGACATTGACTTTTTCCAACGTGTGCTTTGTTTTGGATTTATGAATATGCTTGTATGTATCAAACGCTTCATATTTTTGCTGCCTTTTCAATTGTGTAATTCGGTTTTTGTTCAGCGCTCTTTGGAACTGTTGCTTTTATCTGTGCACTGCGCCAGTTCACGTGAGCCGCTCGGTGTACATGCATCGAAGTTTCCCAGCTGTGCTGGTGCCATCTCGCTATGTCCATGGCTGTATTTAATGTTACCTTAGTCCTGGCACTTAAAACTTTCTCTCGCAGTTTCGCTGAGTTTGTACCAAACACCACCCTGACCATCTCATCTTCCTCTGCATAAGCACAGTCCTTAACCCGTGAATATTTAGTGGGAGTTTGCTATTGGATTGCCGCTGACGGACGGCCTTATATGGGCAGGCACTAAATTACAAACGCCAGCGGCAGCCTGTCTATGAACTTAATTTAAAGTGTAGGTTTACATCGTGCTTTGTTTCCAGTAGCAGAAGTCATGAATATGGTTGTATATGTCACTCGCCGCTTCTTATTGTTTCGCTGCCTTCTCAATTATATAATGCATGTTTTCTTCAGCGCTTTTTAGGTCTTCCTGGTTTTCTATGTACTGCGTGATTACGTGGGAGGCGTGATGATGTCACCGAAACTCCTCCCCACGGCGTTGAAGCTCATCTCCATTACAGTAAATGGAGAAAACTGCTTCCAGTTATGACCATTACGCGTAGAATTTCGATATAAAACCTGCCCAACTTTTGTAAGGAAGCTGTAAGGAATGAACCTGCCAAATTTCAGCCTTCCACCCACATGGGAAGTTGGAGAATTAGTGATGAGTCAGTGAGTGAGTAAGTGAGTGAGTGAGTGAGTGAGTGAGTGAGTGAGTGAGTGAGTGAGGGCTTTGCCTTTTATTAGTATAGATACACATATATATATATACACATATATATATACACATATATATATATACACATATATATATATATACATATATATACACATATATATATATAAATCTACATATCTATACTAATAAAAGGCAAAGCCCTCACTCACTCACTGACTCACTCTCTGACTCATCACTAATTCTCCAACTTCCCGTGTACGTAGAAGGCTGAAATTTGGCAGGCTCATTCCTTACAGCTTACTTACAAAAGTTGGGCAGGTTTCATTTCGAAATTCTATGCCTAATGGTCATAACTGGAAGGTATTTTCTCCATTAACTGTAATGGAGTTGAGCTGCAATGACGGGGCGGAGTTTCGTGTGACATCATCACGCCTCCCACGTAATCACGTGAACTGACTGTCAACGCAGTGCGTAGAAAACCAGGAAGACCTCCAAAAAGCGCTTAAGAAAACATGCATTACATAATTGAGAAGGCAGCGAAAAACAATAAGAAGCGAGCGAGTGACATATACTACCATATTCATGAGTGTTGCCAGCTCGGAAAGAAAGCAAGGTGTAAACCTAAACTTTAAATTAAGTTCATAGACAGGCTACCACTGGCGTTTCACATGCCCACAGGTAATGCGGGATACAAGTTTAATGAGAGGACGCAGGATATAAACGAGAGTTTAGATCACTTTGTAACTAAGTTAAAATTGTAGGTGAAGGGGTGTGCTTATGCAAATTCGAGACTGTGTTTGTGGGGATTGACAGTTAAAGGCGGGTGGGGAGTCACGTCATCATCTCCCTCCCACCTCATTTCGCTCTGAGCTGAGCTCATGCTAGCGCCGTCTTCGAAGCAACTTTGTCAGACTGCCACCAAATACTCACAGAAAAATCCACAAGTTAATACACACGCTGTCTCTATAGAGTTTCTACACACTGAATCCTCCAGGCACTACTTACAAAAGGTCACATTGACAATGGTGTTACGTTATTTTTAAAATCTTTCCTTTTCTTAGCACAAGCACAGCCGAGAAGCTTCGATGCATGTGCTCCATAACGCGTTAAAAAATAATGCATTTAATCACACTTTGCATTACAAGCAAAATCAATGCATGATTTCCTGGTACACGGATTACATTGATCAGCGCATCCCGATTCATTTTACCCTCGCACCACCTTAGTTTGAGAAGAAGTATGAAAAAATATGAGATTAACACACAAAAACAGATCACCAATTCAAGCTTTATGAATAATCGATTCGCCATCAATAATTGTTTTGGTAAAGCCATCCTCCTTCCATTTTATAATTTTTCCGCCACTAGCCATGATTAAATGAACGGTAAAAAAGTAAGAGCAAAGCGAGGGTGACTTATTTAGGCAGGCATATATATGACAGCAACACTCATGACAATGTCAATCATGTTACGTTATTATTAAAATGTTTCCTTTTCTTTTCATTACTTCTTTAACACACTACTTCTCCGCTGCCAGGCGGGTATTTTGCTATATATATATATATATATATATATATATATATGAATGACCTCCAAAGCGCTGAGACTTTTGATATCATGAGCGTGTCTGCAAACTGGGGTCTCCTGCCCAGCAAAAGTCGAGCAGCAGCCAGCGCGTGCATAGCTGTGCCGGCCTTTGAGACGCTGACTGCGCTTCTGCCTTAAGTCAAAGTGAGCACTTTTAATTTTTTTCATCCTCCCCCTGCGCTATAGCCCAGACAAGTGCAAACACGGGACCCCTTTTCTACACCACGGCAAAATAATATTAAGGCGATTCACAATCGAGGCGAGGCACAAATTTGAGCGTTCACATAGAAAATGTAATTTCAATGTACCTGTACTTCTTAAAACGTTAATGTTTTACTGTTTAATAACTTATAGACTATAATTTATTATTTTTCCCTTGCACTCAGTGACCAAACCTATACACACACATATAGACACATACAAACATACACACAAGTATATGTATGTGTATATATATATACACACACACACATACATACACACATATATATAATTTGTGTGTGTGTATGTATGTATGTGTGAATATATGATGTAGATAGGTATGTATGTATATATATATATATATATATATATATATATATATATATGTGTTGTCACACACGTGTGCATGGGAAGCAGCTGAAGGGCTTAGAAAATACGCGGCGGTGGAGAAAGAGGCTCTGGCGATCAAATGGGCGGTAACTCAGCTGCGGTACTACCTCTTGGGTCGCGTGTTCACTCTGGTGACGGATCATGCACCTCTGAAGTGGATGGCCCTTCACAGGGAGTCGAATCCGCGGGTCACGAGGTGGTTTCTTGACCTGCAGCAGTACAAGTATACGCTCGTTCATCGACAGGGGTCTCTTCATGCCAACGCCGATGCCCTCTCCCGGGCCCACGACCTCTCGGTGCAGGTCGCCCGACCCGACGGGTCTGGGCTGAGGGGGGAGTCTTGTCACACACGTGTGCATGGGAAGCAGCTGAAGGGCTTAGAAAATACTGTTTATACATCTGCCCAGGGGCGGGGTGCACTGACGCTCTTTCTGAGTTCTCTGCAGGTCTTACCCGGGAAATCCCACCAGGAGCAGCCATTTCCAGGAAGGACACATCACTTCCGTTCCGCCCCAAGAATGAGGTCACTTCCGGTTCCGGCCCCAAGGATGATGTCACTTCCAGTTCCGGCCCAGAGGACGACATCATTTCCGCCCTCTGTGCTATAAAGCTCACTGCCTTTGCTTAGGCAGGCAGTTCTGTTTTGGACTCTGTTGTTGTAACGAACTCTTGCAATGCCTCAAAGACTTTTGCAGCCGGGAAACCGTAATAAACGGGTGGCTGCCCCAAACCTTTCCACGTCTCTGGTCTCCACTTATTACAGTGTATATGTAGATATGTATATAGATATGTAGATATGAAGATATGTATATATATATATCTATATATATATATATCTATATATATATATGTCTATATATATATATGTATGTATGTATGTATGTATGTATGTATGTATGTATGTGTATATATATATGTGTGTGTGTGTGTGTGTATATATATGACAGCAGCAATCCAAGCTGTGAGAAAACAGTAAAAAGGAGGCGTGTCAGACGTCGTGGTACATTTTCTGATGCAGCTGCGAAAACAACTTCGGACGCTGCCGCCAAATACACAAAACAATTACTTTGACAATCATGTTACATTATTTTTAAAATGTTTCCTTTTCTTTTCATAACTTCTTTAACACATGACATCGCTGTGAAGCGCTGGTATTTTGCTATATATATATATATATATATATATATATATATATATATATATATATATATATATATATATATATATATCACAGCGACACTCATAACAGTGACAAAACAATTACATTGACAATCATGTTACGTTATTTTCAAAATGTTTCCTTTTCTTTCTCTTTTCTTCTTTAACACACTACTTCTCCGCTGCCAAGCGCGGGTATATATATATATATAGATAGATAGAGATACAGTGGAACCTCGGTTCACGTACAACTCGGTTCTCGACCAAAAAGATCGCCAAACTTTTGCCTCGGTTCACAACCACACACTCGGTATACGAACAAGCCAGGTTCCCTTGCCTGCCTGCAAGCTGAGCTGAAAGAGAGAGAGAGAAAGGGCGAGCGAGCACATGCCTGCTAGGGAGGTGGAGGAGGAGATTGCTTCACGTGTTTGCTGAACAAGCCAGTTTCCTAAGGCCCCTCAGTTGAGAGAGAGAGAGAGAGAGAGAAAGGGCGAGCGAGCACTTGCCTGCTGGGAAGGGGGAGGAGGAGATTGCTGCATGTGTTTGCCTGCCTATCTGTAGTGCAAGGAAAACATCCCCCTCCCCCCACAGGCAGCCTGAGAGAGAAAGAGAGCGGCCATGCTTTTTCATTTAAGCAAAGCCGCTCCTTGTTCATTGTTTTCAATAAGACGTGCACTCTCTTTGTGCTCTACAGTATTTCGTGTGCTTTTGCAGTTAACTATGGCTTCTAAGCAAGTGGAGAGTGGTCAGAAGAAAGTTTTGAAGAAAATTGAAATCGAAGGAAAGAAAGAAATTACAAAAGGTGGAAAAATGTTTACCAGTTTACTCATTTACCAATTGAGAACCCTCGTGCTTTCAAGCAGCATAATGTAAACAAAGCCAGACTGCCAGTAATGTGGAGGGTCACAAGAACGTTCTTTTTGGAATGGCTGCATGAGGCTTTCACTCCCACCAGCTAAACAGCTAAAAGCACCAGAAACCCAAGAAATCACAAGAGAGAAAACACCTGAAGGAAAACACTTCATGCCAGAACTCGCTTCATGCAAGGTTAGTTTTCTTGGTGGTTTTGTATTACGGATTTTTCAAAAGTAATTTTTTAGTTCATAATGCGATTTGTTGCAATGTTATTTTTCTCTTTTTTCAAATGTTCGCTTTTTTCCTTGTGCTTAAAACTCATGAAATGTTTACAGATGGAGTTTTTCATAGCGCGATTAGGTGCGATGTTACATTTCTCTTTTTCAAATGTTTGCTTTTTTCCTTGTGCTTAAAACTCATTAAAAATTGTTTACATGGAGGACTTCATCGTGTGATTTGTTGCAATGTTACTTTTTGGTTGCTTGCGAGTTGGTTTTAAATGAAGTTTGGATTTGTACGATGTTTTTTCTGCTGTGCTTAAAACTAATTTTAAAAACATTGTTTACAGCGATCAGGCTTTAGGTTTAATAGCGTGATCTCCTGCAATCTCACTTTTTGTTTGCTTGTGAGTTGGTTTTGCAAGCGCCGGATTTTTTTCTGCTGTGCTTAAAAGTCATTTTAAAAAATGCTGCTGAGCACGTGCTACAGAGAGATTAGAGAGCCGGGCAGCTGATAGGGAAGGGATTGGGGGACGGATAGGTGTGTGTGTGTGTTTGTGGCCAAGGCTGCACAGAGAGAGAGCGCATGAGCGAGCCAGCTCCTGTAGCTGATCAGGGAGCCTGTGTGTTTGTGTCAGTGTTATTCAATGTTTTTACATTAGTTTACTATTACACTGTGGATTCTATGGTGTAATTAACTATATTTGTGCTTAATCTTTACATATTTTTACATATTTACATACAGTTTGTATGGTCTGAACGGATTAATTGTATTTACATACAATCCTATGGGGAAACTGCTTCGTTCACGACCAAACTCGGTTTACGACCAAAGTTCTGGAACGAATTATGGTCGTGAACCGAGGTTCCACTGTATATATATATAGATAGATATGAGAACAACATATATATATATAGATACATAGATATATATATATATATATATATATATATATATATATAGATAGATAGATATGAGAACAACACTCATATCAATGACAAAACAATTACATTAACAATCATGTTACGCTATTTTTAAAATTTTTCCTTTTCTTTTCGCACCTTCTTTAACACACTGCTTCTCCGCACAAGCTGGTATTCTGCTATATATATATATATATATATATACATATATACATATATACATATATACATATACACATATACACATATACACATATACATATATACATATATACATATACACATATACACATATACACACATATATATATATACATATATATATATACACATATATATACACATATATATATACACATATATATACACATATATATATACATATATATACACATATATATATACTGTGGAAGACTGCCGGCTTCCCAGGCCGGTCCGCACCCCCAGGCCGACAGGAGGAGCTCTCCCGACAGCACGATCATGCCCCGAGGTCCAGCAGGGCCTTATGGACTCTGTAGTGTTTATACACAGCCCTGCTGGATACCTTGGGGACCACCAGGAGTCGCTGTGGGGGACTTGTGGGATCTGTTGTGCCCTATGACCGGGAGTACGCCACAGTCACGGACGGGAAGGAATGGCGTGCCCGGGGTGATGTGAAAGACTGATTGCCCTGACCCGGAAGGAATAAGGAACTGTGGACTGCTGGGACAGGAACACCTCCGGGTCAGGGGCTATAAAAGGACGGTGCCTCAGTCCAGACACTGAGCTGAGCTGGGAGGTAGAGGAGCAAGTGTCTGGGCGAGGAGGAGTGTTTATTGTTATAGTATTGATAGTGGTTTGAATGAGTAGTGTGGAAGGTGCTTGGTGCACTGAGGAAAAGATAAATAAAAGGTCTTCGACTTTTACCTGGTGTCTGGAGTTGTACCTGAGGGTTCAAGGGTGCACTACTGCCCCCGACTGCCACACTGGCGTAGTCGGCAGGATTCTCTGGCCGTCTGGTGGCAGGGGACCTGTGTTAAAATCAAATTTTGTGTGGGCAGACAACCCTAAGAAGGTCACGCCTCAGAACACGGAGGTGCAAACACCACTCGCTACGGAGAGCTGCTGTTGAGCCTTTTGCTACTCGGACTGTGATGGGGAAGAAGACAGGGAAAAGAAGGTCAGTACCGTGGGGTACAGAATATGACCGAGGCCGACATGACCTGGGCTTACCTGACTGGGAGCGAGGAGGACGCGCACTGATAAAGGCTGAACGAGCCCGAGTAGCCCTAAAGCAGGAGCACGGTCAGCCATCAAGCGCACGAACTCCCCAAGTAGACGGGGACCACTGCTGCCGAGTCCGGAGGTAGGTACAGGGAAAACGCCCGATGCAACGGGGTGCTTTTTATCCTGTTTTGCAGACGCCAGCATTCAGAATCTCAGCGGCGTCTCCGATGCCTGCCTCATGTTCCGGGAAAATGGCCGCGGCTCCCTGAAGGCAAGCCAGGACGCGAGACGGCTAGCGACGGCTCCATACGAGGACAACAGACTGGTCACCCGTGGTGCATGCCGGGAAGGTGTGAGTAACCCGGAGTCCTCCGACGAAGTCGTTCGTTCCCTGACGGGTCCGAGCCTCCTGGAAGGGGAGGGGAAGGCGTGCAAAGCAGCGCCTACAAAGACAGCAATCGACCAAGAGGGACGGGTTGTGGCTGAAGGGTCTGCCGGTGAAAAGAAAAAGGCAGATCTCAGCCGGCTTGTAGTAGCCAGCCGTCCCTCTGAGGACTCCAAGTCCCAAGAGCCTTTGCGCGGCCCAGCTGAACACGTGCCAGGAGGGGACGTGCTCATTGGTTCCCGGCCGGAGGGTAAGCGAAATGCGGAAGCGCAAACAACTCCGGCCGTAAACATTAACTGTCTGGACTTACGGGGGCTCGAGGAATACCTCGCACCCCTACGGTGTTTCTTACAGGACTTACAACAGCTGAAGGAACGTGTGGAGGACTTGGGAGCGACGGCTGCAGCCCCGTTAAAGGGTCTACAGGACTACGTGCAGCGGCTGGGCCGGGAAGCTCCGGAGATGATCGATGCGGGAGTACAGGTGAGTCCCTCCCGTGTCGTAGAGTGTAAGGGGACACAGTGCGATCGGGCACCGCTGAGAATGAGTAGCGCGTGTCAAAGCACTGTGTGCCCGACAAGGGACTGGGGCATGATGACCGAATGGTCGGGGACTGGAGCAACGGCCGGGGCATGCGCGTGGCGTGGCTTTCTGGAGCAGTACGGCTCGAGGACCCGACCGGTCTTAAGTGCGGGGTGACGCCGGTGATAGGAGTGCCGGGGGAAGCGCCGCTCGTGCCGGTGCAGCTGGTTGGTGCTGTACATCGGGCGAAGTCGGTACTAATGACGCGGAACCTAATAAGCGTAGGACAACGAGTGGGCAGACAGCAAAGAGGCTCTCTCCTTTCCATAGAGAGCCTCAGGCTGAGCGCAAGCCCCAGATCAAGCGGAGATCCCCAAAGGAAAGGTGGGTCTCCGACATAATGGAGAGAAGGCTTGAGGGCAGCCAAGCGGCCGTAATGCCCTCCCTGGCAGGTGAAGGGGCGGAGACGACGCTGACGGAGTTCCCGAGGTGTTTTTGGTCCCGCAGAGGGAAGCAACCAGGAGGGCTTGCCGGTGCTATAATTGCCGGCAACGGGCCACGAGCGCCATTGTCCCCGGGAGACAGGAGGTACACCGCCCCCAAGGTTCGCCGAGGACAGGGGCAACGCACTCAAGGCCGGACGACGCGCCCTCCTGGAGGAGGACGTCCCTCTCAGGCGGACGCTCCGCCCAGAAGTCGCCGCTAAGGGGGAATTGTGGAAGACTGCCGGCTTCCCAGGCCGTCCGCACCCCAGGCCGACAGGAGGAGCTCTCCGACAGCACGATCATGCCCGAGGTCCAGCAGGGCCTTATGGACTCTGTAGTGTTTATACACAGCCCTGCTGGATACCTTGGGGACCACCAGGAGTCGCTGCGGGGGGACTTGTGGGATCTGTTGAGCCCTATGACCGGGAGTACGCCACAGTCACGGACGGGAAGGAATGGCGTGCTCCGGGTGATGTGAAAGACTGATTGCCCTGACCCGGAAGGAATAAGGAACTGTGGACTGCTGGGACAGGAACACCTCCGGTCAGGGGCTATAAAGGACGGTGCCTCAGTCCAGACACTGAGCTGAGCTGGGAGGTAGAGGAGCAAGTGTCTGGGCGAGGAGGAGTGTTTATTGTTATAGTATTGATAGTGGTTTGAATGAGTAGTGTGGAAGGTGCTTGGTGCACTGAGGAAAAGATAAATAAAAGGTCTTCGACTTTTACCTGGTGTCTGGAGTTGTACCTGAGGGTTCAAGGGTGCACTACTGCCCCCGACTGCCACAATACATATATATATACACATATATATACACATATATATATACACATATATATATATACATATATATATACATATATATATATATACACATATATATATACACATATACATATATATATATATACACATATATATACACACACACACATATACATACATACATACATAATATATATATATATATATATATACACATTGTGGAGCCGACACAGACAGGTGGACATGTTGTTACTCACCACCACACGTTTATTATGTACAATAATATTTACAAATAATGGTCACTCAGACCCAGTCCCACGTGTACAAACCCCAATATTCAGTCCTGGCCACTCAATGCCTTTCTTCGGGCCGCCTCCACTCTCCTCTCTTGCCTCGTCCTCTTCCACCCGACTCTAACCTTGAATGAAGGGAGACGGCCCCTTTTATACTCTCCTGGATGAGCTCCAGGTGGTTCGCGGCATTCCCCTCTTGGCCACGCCCCAGCGTGGCGGAAGTGCCGGCTGTCCTCCTGGCAGCTTTCCGGGTAACCTTCTAAGTCTTCCCCCCAGCACTTCCTGGTGTGGTGGAAGTGCAGAGGCAACAGGTCCCCAAGGCATTGGGGCACCTCCTGGTGGTGACCACTGGCCCCTACAGGGTGGGGCTTCCATGCCCTCAACCCGTGGCCCCCAGATCAACCAGGAAGGCGGCCCCCACGTGATCCAGGGTGGGCCTTGACCCTCTTCCGGTCCCTCATGGCATCCCGGCCGGGTCGTTGCCCCTGGCATCCCTGACAGTGCCCCACAGCCAGCAAAGACCACTCGGGAAGAGCGACCCGTCCCGCGAGGGCAGCATAGCCCCGAAGCGGGTCCTACTCCAGGATAGCCGGGGTCCGGTCCTGCTCTCCAGGCAGGAATAGGGGCAGAGACGCGGCCTGAGCACCACCACTTGGTGCTCCCCTCTGCCTCGCACAGGTTGCGCTCCCCCCTCTTACCGGCACCCTCCGAGGCCTCCACGCCCCTTTGGTCGGAGTCACTCGCTCCCTTGCAGCCTCCTCCAGCCGTGGTGACACCCGCACACCAGCAGAGAGATCCCTCAACAGATGGTCCGACATCTGAGGGCAGGTCCCCAACGAAGTGGGTCCTACTGCTCGCCCGCGGTCCGTCGCTGCAATAGAGAAACACAAAGGGGCAGAACCGCTGCCTAGGCACCCTTCCTGTGCCACGCACTGGCAGCGTTCCCCCATCCATTTGGCACCCCGGCACTTGCCTGTTCGGCACCCTCTCCGTGGCTTCCGTGTCCCTCTTGATGGTGGAACCGCCGGCACCGCCTGTGCTCTCTCTGCCGGCATCAGGGATTTCCTCTGCCCCCACAGAGGGCGGCCAGCACCCGGACGCGTGCACCCAGCACCGTGTCCCAACATATTGGAGGAACCGACACTCAGCCTGCCATTCCTCCTGTCACTCTGGGTTGCTCTGACGGTTTGAGACTCCTTATTACAAAGAAAGAAAAAAAAGAAAAAAAATTAAAGGAACACTTTGAAAACACATCAGATCTCAATGGGAAAAAGAAATCCTCCCGGATATCTATACTGATATAGACTGGGTAATGTGTTAGGAACGAAAGGATGCCACATCGTTTGATGGAAATGAAAACCTACAGAGCCCTGAATTCAAAGACGCCCCAAAAATCAGAGTGAAAAAATTATGTGGCAGGCTAGTCCATTTTGCCAAAATTTAATTGCAGCAACTCAAAATTGTACGCAGCACTTTGTATGGCCCCTGTGTTCTTGTATACATGCCTGACAACATTGGTGCATGCTTCTAATGAGATGACAGATGGTGTTGTGGGGGATCTCCTCCCAGATCTTGACCAGGGCATCATTGAGCTCCTGGACAGTCTGAGGTGCAACCTGGTGGCATTGGATGGACAAAAACATAATGTCCCAGAGGTGTTCTATTGGATTTAGGTCAGGAAAGTGTGGTGGCCAGTCAATGGTATCAATTCCTTCATCCTCCAGGAACTGCCTGCATACTCTCACCACATGAGGCCAGGAATTGTCGTGCACCAGGAGCCACTGTACCAGGATAGGGTCTGACAATGGGTCCAAGGATTTCATCCTGATACCTAATGGCAGCCAAGGTGCCTTTGTCAAGCCTGTAGCGGTCTGTGTGACCCTCCATGGATATGCCTCCCCAGACAATCATTAACCCACCACCAAACTGCTCATGCTGAATGATGTTACAGGCAGCATAATGTTCTCCATGGCTTCTCCAGACCCTTTCACTTCTGTCACGTGCTCAGGGTGAACCTGCTCTCATCTGTAAAAAGCACAGGGCACCAGTGGTGCATCTGCCAATTCTGGTATTCTGTGGCGAATGCCAATCGAGCTGCATGCTGGTGGGCAGTGAGATCAGGGCCCATTAGAGGACATGGGGCCCTTGGGTCACCCTCATGAAGTCTTTCTGGTTGTTTGGTCAGAGACATTCACACCAGTGGCCTGCTGGAGGTCATTTTGTAGGGCTCTGGCAGTGCTCATCCTGTTCCTCCTTGCCCAAAGGAGCAAATACTGGTCCTGCTGATGAGTTATGGACCTTCTATGGCCCTCTCCAGCTCTTCTAGAGTAACTGCTTGTCTCCTAGAATCTCCTCCATGCCCTTGAGACTGTGCAGGGAGACACAGCAAACCTTCTGGCAATGACACGTATTGATGTGCCATCCTGGAGAAGTTGGACTACCTGTGCAGCCTCTTTAGGGTCCAGGTATCGCCTCATGCTACCAGTAGTGACACTGACTGTAGCCAAATGCAAAACTAGTGAAGAAACAGTCAGAAAAGATGAGGAGGGAAAAATGTCAGTGGCCTCCACCTGTTAAACCATTCCTGTTTTGGGGGTCATCTCATTGTTGCCCCTCTAGTGCATCTGTTGTTAATTTCATTGACACCACAGCAGCTGAAACTGATTAACAACCCCCTCTGCTACTTAACTGACCACATCAATATCCCATAAGTTTCATTGACTTTATGCTATACTCTGATTAAAAAGTGTTCCTTTAATTCTTTTGAGCAGTATATATATTGAAATAGTTTTACTGTGAAATAATGCAAAGAGTACGCAACACGTGTTTCGCCCTAATTTTGGTGTCATCAGGCATACATACTCAGTGCACCACCTCGCGGGAATCGAACCTCGGACGTCGGCGCTATTGTGCCATGGCGTGTGGTTTGTCTATTTGAGAGTATGTAGATCCGAGTATATATATATAGCGGAGAAGTAGTGTGTTAAAGAAGTTAAGAAAAAGAAGAGGGAACATTTTAAAAATAACGTAACATGATTGTCAATATACAGTAATTGTTTTGTGAGTGTTATGAGTGTTGCTGTCATCAAGGATTTGATTATCATTATTTCTTTCAATCAGGTTCGTATTTGTAGGATGTTTTGCGTTCAAGTTACATTCCGTGTTTGTCAATCGTTGTAAAGATAACAGGTTTCATTCATCAATTCGTTTCTTATTGTATGAATAAACAGCTTGTCTTCTTTTTTATCTGAGACGTGACACACTGCATGCACGGGTTTTTTTTTTACACTGTCTTCCTTTAGTGGGACATTGACTTTTTCCACCGTGTGCTTTATTTCCGCAGTAGCTGCACTTATGAATATGCTTGTATGTGTCACACGCTTCATAGTTTTTTGCTGCCTTCTCTATTGTGTAATTCAGTTTTTGTTCAGCACTCTTTGGAACTGTTGCTTTTTGTCTGTGCACTGCGTCAATTCAGGTGAGCCGCTCGGTGTACATGCATCGAAGGTTCCCAGCTGTGCTGGTGCCATCTCATGCGATGTCCACGGCTGTATTTAATGTTAGCTAAGACCCGGCACTTAAAAGTTTCTCTCGCAGTTTCGCTGAGTTTGTGCCAAACACCACCCTGACCATCTCATCTTCGTCTGCATAAGCACAGTCCTTCACCCGTGAATATTTAGCGGCAGTGTTTCTATTGGATTGCTGCTGACGGACGGCCTTATATGGGAAGGCACTAAATTACGTGGGAGACGTAACTCCGCCTCCCATGGCCATCGAGCAGAAGTCTATTACAGTATATGGACAAAAATTTGTTCCAGTTATGACCATTACGCGGAGAATTTCTAAATGAAACCTGCCCAACTTTTGTAAGTAAGCTGTAAGGAATGAGCCTGACAAATTTCAGCCTTCTACCTACATGGGAAGTTGGAGAATTAGTGATGAGTGAGTGAGTCAGTGAGTGAGTCAGTGAGGTATTTGCCTTTTATTAGTATAGATGTAGGCATTTGTTTGAGCCATCAGATGTGTTCTGGTAGTATGATCCCCATTTTACCAGTTATGATGAAAATTTTGGTGGTTGCAATCATAATGGTCCATTAAAAGACAGAAAAAAAGATTGAAACTCCATGGCATACAGTACATAGCTTTTATAGCAGGCATCAAGAAACAGGAATAAATGGTTGCTACGTAGGTGGGAAGTAGGGTGGAATTTAGGTAGGTATGGTGGGATGGTGGCTTTCTGTGCAGTTAGATTTTGTGCAAAATGGTGCATTATAGTATTTATTTATGTGAAAACTATGCAGTGTGTCACTTTTTAAAAAATGCATTCCACTCTGGTGTACAACAGATTTCATGCTTTGCATTGCTTTAGAAAAGAATGCAGGCAAGCAGGGAAGCGTGAACAAGTCTTTATGGAGCCATATATTTGGTTTACCATCCCAAAAGAAAAACCAAACCCCTTAAAACTATCAAAATATTTTTAATGAGTTTTGCAATTTCTAGATCACATGCAAAACAAATTGTATTTTTAGTTTTGTAAAAGTATGCACTTTGAAAATAGCCTTCTATCTTAGTCAGCTGTTGTTCACTCTATTCTGGACAACTGTTAGTCGGTTTTTTGTACTGTGGCAATGAAAATAGCGCACAGCACATCAAATCCATTATGGCGTCTTAGAATTACTCACCTTGACTTAAATTGAACAATTTCTATAAAAATGTATTTTTTCTTTGCTTCAAAATTGGGAACAATGAATCAATGCTAATCACTAAATCCTTTGAAGCATTTCTTTTGTTTAGGTAAGCAATGCCTAGTTTTAATTTATAATTAATGCTCTATTTCCTTACGCATAGCACTTTTTACTTATGTATGAGCACTTTGTACTTGTCTATATTAAATTGAATTTTCCAAATGTTTGTCTAATTTTGAAGACTATGTAACACTTTTTGGTTTTCTGTCTCCTATTTTGATCACTCCAACATACTGTAGGTGTCATCTGCAAATTTCACAACTTTGCTCAGGATATCTGACTCAGTGTTATTAATGTAAATGTAAAGGAATATCAGTCCTACCATAAATCCATGATTGATTCCACTTCCAACATCATCCCTCATTGAACATTTTCCACTCCTGTCTTGGACATTAACTACTTTAAAAGCCAGCTTCATGAGGTTTCTGTGATTTCAAAGTTTCTAACTTCAGAATTAACCTTTGGCAAAATATTAAATTAGATTAGATAAACCTTATTAAAATTTAAATGCATACAGCAGCACAGAGGATGCACAAACCAGTGTGTTTCTTCGTGCCGGTCCCAAACCCGGATAAATTGGGAGGGTTAAGTCAGCAAGGGCATCCAGTGTAAAATTTTGCCAGATCAAAATGCGGACAACAATACGAATTTCCATATTGGATCGGTCAAGTCCTCGGTTAACCATGGCCACCACCAGTACTGCTAGTCAACAGGGTGCTGGCAGAAATTTGGCTACTGTTGGCCGAAGAAGAGGGGGAAGAAATGTCTGGAGTCAGGAGGAGAGGGGGAAGGCAAAGAGAGTGGAACTGAGGGTAGGAACTTTAAATATTGGCAGTATGACTGGTAAGGGGAGAGAGTTAGCTGATGTGATGGAGAGAAGGAAGGTTGATATATTGTGCGTGCGAGAGACTAAATGGAAGGGGAGCATTTAATTATTGGTTCAGAACTACTTCTGAAAAGACATTAGGGACAATCTTGAATGGCAGGACTGGCCTTTGGAATTCATGAGGTCAGTCTCTGCTGTTCTGAGCCCCCTATCCCATTTAAATGTCCTACTGATTGCTGTGCATTATAATGGATTGCAGGGGTCCAAACATTACACAATGGGTCTCTCTTTTGCCCCTATTAAAGTGAGGAATTCATGCTGCTCTAGCAGGCCTCCTTCATAATCCAACTGTTCCATAACTACCACCATGAACAAAAGGCATAATGCCTACACTGCTAGTAAATGCCACTAAGGCTGCAAATGTTATGCTTGCCAGTACAATGCACTAGGCCTCTCTTATGGCCTGACTCCTGTCCTGCAATCTGCGAAAATAACTCAGCTTTGGTCCTGACCCGATCATCAGTCCTTACAAATATTATGTGCTAGTGTGTACTTTTATGATGGACAAAACTTGTTTTTTTGCAAAAATAAAATGAAAGGTAGAATTCAGTAGTCAATTTGCCATACAGCAGATAAAACAACTCAAGAACACAGCATATTGTTCAACTGTAACAGCAAAATACATGTTATAGCATTTTGGTTGCTGTTCTTATTCTGAGGGATTACAGAGGTAAAAACCACTGCTGCCTAGAATGTTTTCATTATCACAGAAATTTAAACTTTCTAAATTTACTGTCCTCAGGTGAAAATGTTTCTCTGTTCAGTAGCACACTGTTAGAATCAACACTAATCACCACACTTAGCCAATGAAAATTACATTGCCTGAACAGATGTGTTATGCAGCACATCAGAACAATTTCCTTTCCTTAATTAAGAACACAAAGAAAATGACTGATTAGTCTTCTGTGGAAACTAATGTTTAAACAGCATGCATATTTTGTTTTTACATTTCAATAAAAGTACTCATTGAAATGCATATAAGGTTAATTTATAAAGCGTAGATGAACTGACCTACTATATTCATAGAGAAGCTTCTGTGTAAAATTACAAATTGATTTTGGTAATCAAGCGTGCTAAATATTACAAAACCAAAACATTAATCATCAGATTGTATTAAATAAGTAAAATTGGGTTCATATCCTAATGCTTTTTTACTTTATGCCTTAGTTGCTAGGTCCCATCCAGACACATTTTCTGAACCCATTTTTTTAAAATTGCTAAATCTCAAGGAACCAGAATCTACCCTGTACAACAATTAAAACTTAACAGCGTATTTAAGGTTAGTTCAATGTTTCCTTTGCCTCCTGCCAGTGTTCTCAGTTTTACCATTTGAATATTATTTCTGTGTATTCCTTATATAGTTTTTATTTCTCATGTTATGCTGTTGTGGTTCTCAAAACATTTTGGGCCACATGATACCAAATGGGTAGTTAAGACTTTAAAAGTTATACTTTCCTTTAAGACCAAACAATGTTTCTTCTATAGTGTCCTTATATGCAACCCCAATTTCAAAAATTGCAACAGTATGGAAAATGATGTTAACAACAAAAAGGAGTAATTTGTAAACTGTATTCACTCTGTACTATATTGAAATAACTAACACAGTATGTAATGTTTTACCTTGTGACTTAGTTGTTTATTTGAAAATACAGAATACACTTGTGTCAAATCTGATGACTACAATGTGCTTCAAAAAAGGTAGGACAGTCAACTGTTTACCAGTGTGTAACATCACCTTTTCTTTTAATAACACTTATTAACACACAGGTTGGTTTAGTTTTGAAATGGAATTTCCCTCCATTCTCCCGTTTTTCAGGTATTTAGTTGCTCAGTTGTACGGCACATTTGCTGCCATATTTTGTGCCTCATAATGTTCCACACATTATTAATCACAGATAGGTCTGCGGACTGCAGGCAGGCTAATCTCCTGCCCGCACTCTGCTTATACCACCATGAACTTGTAATACAGGGAGAATGTGGTTTACTGTTGTACTGCTGGAATGTGCAGGGATGTCTCTGGAAAAGACAGCACCTGGATGGCAGCATATGTTGCTCCAAAATTTGTAAATATCTTTGTGCATTAATGGTGCCCTCACAAATGGCAAGTTACACATGCCATGAGCATTGACACAACCCCTGCACAATCACAGAAGCTGGCATTTGGACCTGACACTGATAGCAGTATGGATGGGCCTTTTCCTTTTTGGCCTGAAGAACACATGGGAACTGAGGGTAGGAACTTTAAATATTGGCAGTATGACTGGTAAGGGGAGAGAGTTAGCTGATGTGATGGAGAGAAGGAAGGTTGATATATTGTGCGTGCGAGAGACTAAATGGAAGGGGAGCATTTAATTATTGGTTCAGAACTACTTCTGAAAAGACATTAGGGACAATCTTGAATGGCAGGACTGGCCTTTGGAATTCATGAGGTCAGTCTCTGCTGTTCTGAGCCCCCTATCCCATTTAAATGTCCTACTGATTGCTGTGCATTATAATGGATTGCAGGGGTCCAAACATTACACAATGGGTCTTTGTGAGGGCACCATTAATGCACAAAGATATTTACAAATTTTGGAGCAACATATGCTGCCATCCAGGTGCTGTCTTTTCCAGAGACATCCCTGCACATTCCAGCAGTACAACAGTAAACCACATTCTCCCTGTATTACAAGTTCATGGTGGTATAAGCACAGTGCGGGTAGGAGATTAGCCTGCCTGCAGTCCGCAGACCTATCTGTGATTAATAACAATGGGATGTGTTTTCCAAAAACTATTTTACGTTTTGACTCATCGGACGACATAACACGATTCCACTGTGCTACTTTCCATTTCAGATGAGACCAAGCCCAAAGAAGTTCAGCAGCACCTCTGGACGTTGTTGATATATAGCTTCTGCTTTGCATAGTAAAGTTTTAACATCCATCACTGCATGCAGTGGTAAATGGTGTTGACTGAAAGATGTTTACTAGAGTATTCCTGAGCCTATGTCATGAAATCCATTACAGCCACATGATGGTTTTTAAGACAGTGACGTCTGGGAGACCACAGGTAAAACACATTCAGAAGAGATTTTCATCCTTGCCTATTATGCACTGAGATTTGACAGGATTCCTTGAAACTTTTAAGTATACTGTGCACTGTAGAGGGTGAAATGCCCCAAACCCAACTGATTTCTGTTATCAGCATGTTGGCAAACTGATAAGCCTTGACCTTTCCCAACTCTTGAAGGACTAGGCCTTTTATCAAGGCTGCTTATAAATAGAAACATGATTGTCTTACCTGTTTAACATGCCTTCTTAATTCAGCTTGTTACTTTGTTATTTGTCCTAAAATACCACTGTCCAGACTTTTTTGGAAAGTGTTGCATTCATCAATTTCAGAAAAAAAACATTTAACTTCAAAAAGTAAGGCAGTTGTCTAGGTAAAATATGAAATCTGTCTTTATATTGGTTTTATTTCAGAACAAGTCAAATTAAATTTACAAATCAATCTTTTTGTTTTGATAAGAATTTTCATACTACCCCAACATTATTGTAACTGGGGTTGTAACTTTGTAACTAAATTATGAGAATAGATAGATGATAACTGCTTGTTTTTGAATATGTCAAAGTAAAGAAATTTTATTTATTAAGGGAATAATACTATAATAAAACAATATTTTGTCAATTTTTGGTTAGTTTTACTGAATAATACACAACATAAGCATCATCTTTGACAGCACTCTGTCTTTTAAAATTCAGATACTGAGAAATTAAGTCTGGGGAGATGTAGGGGTCAACTTAATGAGGCACTTGCAAGTTAATAAAATCAATGAGATACACCTGGTGGTGGTGGTGGACAACTGGTTGAGTTGTCTAGTTCCACCATTGACTGCATCTGTTCCACCCTTAAAAGCAAACCTCTTTTTGCCTTATTGGGGTGCCAAAAGATATCATCTCTGACAGGAGTCCATGTATATCAACCCTAGTCCAATCACACTGAGTAAGTAAATCACACACTATAAACAATAATAGTGTTAAATTTACAGTAAAGTACTGGCAGCTGTGGTTGCCAGAATTATTCTGTAAAAAATAAGGTGACAATATTTTTAGGTCTACGGTATAACTTTGTAGTAAATAACTGATTTTTCTTTACAACACATTCCAATAGAAGTGAAAGTTTAACCATAACCTGATATCCATGCACTATAATAAATATGGTAATCAATAAACTGATAAACACAATACTTTCAGGATCAAACACCAGTACACAGTTTGCATTAGTAAAGTAACAACAACCGATAGCAAGCATGTATTACTTAATTATATGCATTTAAAAGAATTCAGTGTTTAAGAAAGTTATGGCACATTGTCTGGTGGAGAAGTAAAGTTTGCTTTTGTGGTGTATTGTGTCCTGCAGGTGGTGTGCCAGCTTATCAAATAAAACTCACCATGAATCAGCTTCCATAACCTCAAAAAACTGTCAGATGTTGAAGATGTTTATTTTGGCTGTAGTCATCTGCGTTTGGTTAAGAAGGCATCTGCACCTTTAAGGGGGAAAATTTAACACGAGATAGTCCATTCAAGATACTCTAGTGTCAATAGGAGGGGGTTAATGGAAAAAAGGACTGTATTTCATCAGGGTATTCTCTGTACTCATTCAGTGCTTTTTATCCACTGACATCAAGATAACATCTTGTAAAGAAAATGTACAAAGAAAACTGTCAATAAACAAATAAAATATAAATTTATAAGCTATATTTGTAACAATGTATTTTGTAATGTTAGATGTTTGGACTTTACAAGTGACTCTAGAAGAAGACTGTAGAACTATATTCTGAGGATGCACAAAGGATCATGCAAAACACATTGATTTACTGAGGGACCAGACAGTTAAATCCAGACACAATCACAGCTGGGAAAGATGACAAATCACCTTAATGTCAGGAGCATAGGACCCTTAAATACAGATAAACAGAAAAACTGTAAGGAAAAGTAAATTATTTAATATGTTTTTACTCAGGCTGTTAAAGATCAATATTTGTCTGTGGCAGCTACTAAATGATTAAAATTATTTAAATTTTAGTGCATGAAACACCTCATTACTAGGCAAACAACATCAACTGCCAGCCAATTGTGGTGGTGTTGGTAAGGCACTAACTTTTAGCGAAGAACGCTGATCATTTAACTCACCCCAATAACACATTGTGTAACATTGCCTAAGTTTCTTAATTAAAATGTGCTCCTATTACACTGTATTCCAATTTTCACCTAGGACAAAGTTATCAATCAAATATTTAATACTGGACCTATACAAAAAACAAAGATGGAATACAGAACAAAGAAAATAAAGTGGGAGTCCAACTGAAATGTCTCATTCATTATTGCTGTTGCCAAATGCAAAGGTAGTAATTAATCGATTGATTACCAACCAAGTGATCTTATTCCTTTTCCCCACAACATATATCAGCCTGCTTGTGAGTCACACAAAGCTGACAGAAAGCTGAATAAGTCTCATAATGTCACACAGCTCAAAAATTTAGAAAGTCTTGAAAGACAGATAGCTTGAGGAGAAGAGAATGTGCCCTTGGGGTATAGCAGAATAAAGCATCATACTGTTTTCTGAGATGAATGGCACATCCCTTCAAAGGTTAGAAATTTATTAAATATTCTCACTCTGAGCAGAGATATTTTCACAAATGAATGATTGTCCAATGGGTATTAAAAATATAATCAGAAGCTATAATATTGTTTTGGTCTGAGATGTACTAGCAGACTGAAGATACAGTCAGAATGTTACGTGTCTCTTGTAAATCAGCAATTGCCATTTAGCATATCTCTAACAGAAACATGCTAGCAAAGTCTGAAGTTTATGTTTTGTTTTATTCTTAGAAATGCAAATAAGAGGAACGTACAAAGAGGGAAGAGGGTTTGGCCTGTGAAGGTCCAGGCCCACCTTCTGTGGAGCTTTTTAAGGCATTATCTCATCTGCCATGAGTGTCTGTCTTATTTTTCTTGAACTGTTCTGTTTTTTTGTAATATTCACAATGTTATTTATGGTCAGGCTAAAACATAAACAAAGCGAAAAAGCAAAAAAAAAACAAAAAGCCCATGTTTGAGCCAGAGAATACAGTAACATTCTACTCAAAAGGTAAGCTACTCAACATGGAGATGAGGTTAAGCCTTTTTGTGTTGATTATTTAGGCACTGACTGTCCAGGCAGCCTTTGCTCCTCCATCTCTTTTTCCATATTACAGGGAAGATAAGTCAGAGAGACACAGGGTGATTCTTACAACCTCAGCAACTTTACTAAAAAGCTGGGTCTTATAGTGGTGTGCAGTTTTGACAGTGGGATTTTTTTGTCTGCTGTCTTATAGCATTGCATAGTCAGGTTTTGTAAGCATTTTTCCAGATGGGACATTTGTACTTTTATGTTGCTTGCTCTGATTACTCCAATGTTCAGACTGTTACTGTGCACTTCATTCACACTTAATGTTGTTTGCTCTTTTGTTACAAATATCTAAATTTTCTATATCACAAGGGGCCTGCTGTTACATATTTTAGTATTGTCATTTTTTTTGTTTCATTTTTTACATTATTAAAGAACACAGTTAAAGTCAGACATAATGCATGACAGTGTACTTTTTTGTAGAGAAGACAATAAGTTCAGAGGAACAAATAGATGCAAGTACTTTAGTTTTTATACAAGCAGATATGAACACAGCATTTGTAGAGACTGATACCTCAGAAGGTAAGAAATTCTAAGTAGTCCAATGTCTTAATGCTCTGAGCTCAACTGTGTGTTCCTTATAACACCCTAGGAGAGCTAGGTAGATAGTTTGTGGTCCTGCTGTCCTCTGAGGATGTGCAGGAATGTCTGGTTCAGTCAGTTTCTTTATTCCTCCCACCTTGTCCATCTTGTAAAACACACAGAAGTTTAAAATAACTGTCAGAACCTAAGGGACATTTAACTCCAAATGTTTTAGCACATATCTTTGCTTTCCTTTTAGTTTTTCAAAGACCCTCTCCATAGTCATATCAGCATGGGTAAGCCAGTAATTGGAACACCACTGTTTTCAGGTAAGATGTCCTATGTTGGTGTATCTCTTCCTAAAAGTAATGATGGGCTCATGCACACCTCCATTAACTCTGGTATCCTAATTAATAAAGAACAAATAAAAAAAAAACAATCTCTTCACAATAATTATACACAGGTATCTCTGCAATAACTAGATAGAATAAGAAAACCCATATGATACAACCAATTGATACATGTAATAGTGGAATTATTGAGAACTGGGAAACCAGTCTTGTCTTAGAACATTTTTTTGAGTCTTGATTATTTTGCTTTTACTTTATGGGAATTTTATATTTTGAAAGTTTAATTTTGGAACTTTACTTTCATTTATGAGTTCAGATTGTATTTCTTTATTCTACTAAGCTTTTCATTTTTTGTTTTAATTTTAACTGTGTCACATCACCAGTTTGAAAGCTGCTATAAACAGATAACGGTTGCTAGGGTCCGCCATCCTGATACAATCTGATAAACTGTTGTGCAGCAGTGCAAGTTGCTTTGTCCAAGATAGGGATTTAATCAATAAAGAAATGCTCTATTATTTTTCCTGGGTCTTTGTCTTGCCATTTTGGCTCTGGTTATATTATTGAATTTCTGTGAACAGTTGTTTAAATGCTTTTCCCAAGAGCAACTGTAGAATTCCAGTTTAGAAAAAACCTTATGAACCAGAAAAGGGGGAGTGCCCTTTCAGGTTTGGGAGCGAGATCCTGCCCAAAGTGGAGGAGTTTAAGTATCTCAGGGTCTTGTTCAAGAGTGAGGGAAGAATGGAGCGTGAGAGTGAGATCAACAGGTGGATCAGTGCGGCGTCTGCAGTGATGCTGGCTCTGCATCGGTCTGTCGTGGTAAAAAAGGAGCTGAGCCGTAAGGCAAAGCTCTCAATTTACCAGTCGATCTATGTTCCTACCCTCACTTATGGTCATGAGCTATGGGTAGTGAATGAACGAACAAGATCACAAATACAAGCGGATGAATTGAGTTTCCTCCGCAGGGTGTCTGGGCCTTTCACTTAAAGATAGGGTGAGAAGCTCAGTTATCCGGGAGGGGCTCAGAGTAGAGCCGCTGCTCCTCTGCATCGAGAGGAGTCAGATGAGGTGGCTCGGGCATCTGATCAGGATGCCTCCTGGACACCTCCCTGGTGAGGTGTTCTGGGCACGTCTAGCCAGGAGGAGGCCCTGGGGAAGACCCAGGGCAGGCTGGAGGGACTATGTCTCCCGGCTAGTCTGGGAATGCCACAGGATTCCCCCAGAAGGGCTAGAAGAAGTGGCCGTGGAGAGGGAAGTCTGGGCATTTCTGCTCAAGCTGCTGCCCCCGCGATCCGATCTCGGATAAGCAGAAGAGGATAGATGGATGGATGGAAAAAAACCTTACCTTTGGTTTCAATTTATTTCCTGTTTCCTGAAATCCTGTTTTGTTTTTAAAAGAAACACACATCTCAAGCACATCAACTGCCTTTAACATTTGAGCAGTGTTCTCTAGACAACACTACCAGTAGTTGACCCGGGGCAGTCAGTCTGGGAAATGAATAGGCAGATCTTTTGGGCCAGTTCACATTTGCAGTAATGGTTGATTAGTGGTAAAAGTGGATTGTTCTCAGCAAAGTTGAACAATAATGAGATGCACTTGCAAATTGTCTGCCCAGCTAACATCAACAGAGGTAAACTTGATTAAAAAATTAGACTGAATAATGGTTTTCTGCCTCACTCTGCACTGTCCGCGCAATGTGATTATAGAGAGCTAAAACAACTCAGCACATCCACATAAAAACGACAAGGGTGAGCTTTCTTGAAAGCTTTTACTGGACGTACCTCGTTGTAAACTGAAATATACACAAAGAAAACATACAGGTATTTACAGGTGTAGAACCAAAGACAATAAATAATGATTTACAAAACAATAAATAGCAGAGAGTATACATTAAACAATGAAGCTTTAAAAGACACTTACAAGGCCAGTGATTTCCATGGTCGGATCGAGACAAAGAGCAACGTGTAGACAGAGGGGTTATATACCTTAAAGATACATTTTGGACGTGACCAAAACCAGAGATAAAGGGGTGCCTACATGAGACACATGGGGTGTATTGTATTTAAATGTTTATTATGGGACCTACATGCTTTACGTGAGTTTCATAGACATTTATAACACCACTGTGAGTGTGGAATGTGACTGACAGGTGTGTTAATAAATGACAAGGCAAAGGCAGAGCACAGCTCAACAAATAACAGTAACAGCTAACAGTATGTGGGGCAGAACAATGCTAGTTAATACACGCCAAACATAAGTGGTCAACCTGACTCAGTCTGAACCCTGGGGACAAAAAAAGAAGTGTGAACAGAAGATGATTCATCTACCTAGAATTCATAGTAGGTTTTGTTTCCATCTGTTTCTTTGAAAGTGGGAAAAAAGTTGCAGCTCTTTGTGACTGTGCACCCCTATAAATAGAAGCATATACTGCCCACATCTTTCTTCACAACACATTTCTTTTTCTGTATCTTTGGGGTACCCTCGACATCTCTTACGCTTATTAAAATTTCTAAAACATCTTCCTTTATTTATTCCAGTGATTTACTTTGTAAGAGTTTTATTTAAAGTTTGTCCTATCTTAACCTTTGTGTTTATTCTTCCTTCTTATAATTGCATTTTGTATCTTTTTTATTTAGGCAAACCTGTTTTTTTAATTATGTCCATTACTGTTCTTCACTTTTCTCTGATATACAATTTTTTTCTTTCTGTTGTGCACTTCTCACATCATGATTAGACATTTTAAATAAATCTTATATTTTGGATTTTTTCTTTTCTTCTTTTTTACAGGAAAAAGCTTTTCTCTGCAAATAAGTTATTATATAATTTTCTTTACTTACAAAAGTCCTCTTTCTACTGTTTTATTCTTTATCATATTATCTGCTTACAGTTTTGTTGTAACCTATTTTGTATTTCTTTTAACATTTTTCTTCTCTTTATTCTTCCCTTTCTTTTACAAGAAAATGGTAATACATACCTGCTCCATTACAACAAAGGGGGCACAAAACACTCTGACTGCATTACAAAGTTGTGTAAAAAGTAACTTTACAAAAAAGTTTTTTTCTTGGATTCTTGAATAAAACTGAATAAAAAAATATAAAAAAATGACATGTTGATGTGAATGTCCGTGTGTGAGAAAAAGTAACATCCACCATAGACATTGTGGGGTCTGTTTGTTCAATAAGACACCAAGAAATGTTTGGGCTGCATTTGTATGTCTGCTTTTATCCCTTCAGCTCTAACTTTTACAAGTACCATAGATTTGCATAGGATGTTATAGACTCACGTCAAATATATGATTTTATTATGTGCTAATAATAATAGTATCTCACTGCTCAAAGCACTAAATGCAAGGACGATGCAAGATTCGAACCTATTATCTCGCAGTTGCTAAGCAGTAGCTTTTCCACTGTACCATCTGACCCAGAAAAGCATTACCACTGTGACAAATGCTTCAAAATGAAATGCGCAAACACACATGTATGCGAACGTCTTTTACTTTGTATCAACTGACTTCAGCAACATGTTGATTCAGCAATTTCTTTTTCCTCATTTTATTTTTGAATAAAAGCATACTTATTTGGTTACACCGTTTGTGAAAGAGTTTATTGGGTATTTGGGCTTCAGTTTTCGTACATCTTCACAGCAGCATTATACTGTAACATATGAAAACATTTTTTTGTTGTTATTACTATAACATATGAAAACATGTTCAGTTGTATCTGTGTTTAGCATTTATTGCCTCACATTTCTTCTGTCATTCTATATTTACACAGATCATTGTAGACATGGAACACACATGAAATGTATGTATTTCAAATCATGGTATTTCATCCATCCATCCATCCATTTTCTAACCCACTGAATCCGAACACAGGGTCACGGGGGTCTGCTGGAGCCAAGCCCAGCCAACACAGGGCACAAGGCAGAAACCAATCCTGGGTAGGGTGCCAGCCCACCGCAGGACACACACACACAAACACACCCACACACCAAGCACACACTAGGGCCAATTTAGAATCGCCAATCCACCTAACCAGCATGTCATTGGACTGAGGGAGGAAACCAGAGCGCCCAGAGGAAACCCACACAGACACGGGGAGAACATGCAAACTCCACGCAGGGAGGACCCAGGAAGCAAACCCGGGTCTCCTAACTGTGAGGCAGCAGCGCTACCACTGCGCCACCGTGCCGCCCATCATGGTATTTCATTACCTGTATAATTCCTTACAAACGCATCAGCGGATAAATACTTCAACACAGACTTCAGCTGCGAGAATTGTAGCAGGGTGATGCCTTAATCTGACTGAATGGGGGGTTGTAGCAGGCTGCGTTCTACTAATCCACACATCTGCAAAACAAAAGCAGATTATTTAAGAAAATAAGGAGGAAAATTTAAGGAGGTCAGGGACAATGAAAAACATCATAAGCTTCAGGGATTCTAGTGTTAAAAAAATAACCTTTTTGAACAGTTTCAGTTTGACTTTCATCTGCCAAACAAGGCACAAAAACTGCCATAGTCAAAATTAAAAATGATCTTCTCTGGGCACCTGACATGGGACTTTTATTAGTTGTTGTTCTTCTTGATTTCAGTTTCGCATTTGACACCATATACCATCACATACTTTTGAAATGTCTAGCTAGTTTTGGAGTCTGTGGCCTTGTGCACTAATGGTTTTCTTCCCACCTCACTGACAGGAGGCAGTTTGTTCGAGCAAAGGGCTTTAAGTCAGAGAATGTAGCAGTTCCTCCGGGTGTTCCACAGGGCTCTGTTTTGCGGCCTCTACTTTTTCTCATCTACATCTTCCCAATGGGCTACATCTTTCAACACCATGGTATTAAATTATTATTATGCTGATTACACAAAGCTCTACCTATCCAATAAATCTACTCCTGTTTTCCCTCCAAATATTCGTATGGCATGTCACCAAGACATAGAGTCATGGATGACTCACACTTTTCTCCAGTTAAAAAGCAATCAAAACTGAGGTGCTCCTCATTTGTTCTTAACCTACCCTCAATAAGGTTAACAGTTCTTCCATTTTAATTGACAACAACAACAACAACATTTATTTATATAACACATTTTTATACAAAAAAGTAGCTCAAAGTGCTTTACATAATGAAAACACATAAATGACAAAATAAGAAATTAAAATAAGACATTAGTTAACATAGAAAAAGAATAAGGTCTGATGGCCAGGGAGGACAGAAAAAACAAAAAAAAAAACTCCAGACGGCTGGAGAAAAAAATAAAATCTGCAGGGGTTCCAGGCCATGAGACCGCCCAGTCCCCTCTGGGCATTCTACCTAACATAAATGAAATAGTCCTCTTTGTATTTAGGGTTCTCACAGACGCTCTTGATAATGATGGTCATGCAGACTTCTGGCTCTTAATCCATCACTGTTGGAACATCATGGTGCTTTGAGTAGATGGTGGTGGAGCAAGCCACCACCAAAAAGACACCGGAAAAAGAAACAGAAGAGAGAGTAGAGGTTAGTACAGGTTTTAGAGCCACCATGAATAGTTATTATAATAAACTGGATATACAGTGTATCAGGATTAGATTACAGTGAGGTTATGAGGAGGCCATGTTAAAATAATGTGTTTTCAGCAGTTTTTTGAAGTGCTCCACTGTATTAAGCCTGGCAAATTCCTATAGGCAGGCTATTCCAGATTTTAGGTGCATAACAGCAGAAGGCAGCTTCACCACTTCTTTTAAGTTTTGCTTTTGGAATTCTACGGAGACATTCATTTGAGGATCTGAGGTAACGATTTGGAATATAAGAAGTCATACATTCCGATATATAAAATGGGGCAAGATTATTTAAGGCTTTATAAACCATAAGCAGAATTTTAAAGTCAATCCTGAATGACACAGGTAACCAGTGTAGTGACATCAAAATTGAAGAAATGTGCTCATATTTCCTTTTCCTGGTTAGGATTCTAGCAACACTATCACTAACATCTCTTCTCAGGTTAAGGTGCATCATTCTAGATGGTACTCTCTCTTTTTCATCCCATATAAATAATGTTTCTCGGACTGCCTTCTTCCATCTCCAAAACATCTCTAGACTTTGTCTTACGCAACACAGTATTGAAGTATTGGTTAATGCCTAAAGCTCTCCACAGTCTTGCTTCTCCCTACATTACAGATCTCCTAAAGACTTACACTCCCTCTCAGTCATTCAGATCCTCATCTACAGCTTTATGTTCTGCACTCAGTTCAATGGAACTACAGCATTCTCTCATTGTGTCCCTCAACTCTAGAATTCTCTTCCCTCGCATATCCATCAGCTAGACTCAATAACACAATTTAAAACTGCCCTCAAAACTTGTCTTTTCAAACTGGCATACCAGTTATGATTTTACCAGTGTTACAGCCAGTTACCTTTGATGGTTCTTACTACTTCTGTACCCTTACTGCTATTTGATTTTTTGTCCTATTTGATTTTTATCTTTATGAGTATTTTTTAACACTAGAATTATCAAAGCCTACGAAAAAACTCGTAAATCCAGCCCACCTTAAATCCCTTTGCACCTCTCCATCAGCGTCTTTTGTCTTATAAATGTGCCGATCAAGACAAGCAGCAAGCAGCCTGTGATACCATTCCACCACCCCGCGCGCCCTGCTGCAGAAAGGGCAAGAAGTTCTCCCAGGCTCAAACCTTGATTATCTTGGAGTGAAGTGCTGGGGTTTTAGAGGGGAAAAAATAGGTAGTTATTTGGAATACATACATTTCATGTGTTTTCCATGTGTACAACAATCTATGTAAACACACCATTAAAACAGAAATGTTTTTCATGTTTTAGTAATAAATGACAAAATGTAAACATGAACTGTATAATGTGTGAAGACTGAAGTCCAAATATCAAATAAACAGTTTCACAAAAGGTATGAGTGCAATATGACAGCTTCTGTAGTACAGCAGTAAGAACTGCTAACTTGTACTTGAAAGGCCTCGCAAATTTACCGTTTTGAGCTGCTTTTATTGTTAATATTATACAGTAAAAACATACATTTGATTTGCGTCTGTAACAGCCGGTGTATTTTTTTTTTTTTAATCTTATCAATTTTATTGTAATCAGTTGTAGCCGGTGTAAATTATAAAATTATAAAAGTTAGAGGTTTTTTTTTTCACTTTTATTCTGTCAGTCACGATCACGATATAAGAGATCTGATGCTGTTAGTTTTTATTTGAAACTGGGAATAACTGTAGATGTGACTGGTGTTTTGAGACAATAGAATTGGGAATTCTCTAAACCTGGAGGGATAAAAGCTGACACACAAACGCTGGTATCTCATTTTTACTTGAATTTGTTTATTCAGTTTTATTGAGTGTTCTTGCTCACGCTGAATTAGTATGCACCTTATGGTCCATGATGTCAAAGCCGCACTGACAAAAAACAGAGACATAGAGGTATATATGATCTTTGGAATAATTAATCATTGTCTCAAAACACCACTCACATCTACAGTTATTCCCAGTTTCAAATAAAAACTGGAAGCGTCAGATCTGGGGAGATCAAGGAAGATGCAAAGGTTAGTATGCACTGTTTTTGATGTTGACTACTGGCACTCTTTGAGGCGTACTAGCTCTCACTTTGGTTATATGTACCACCTCCTCTGTACTGACCTCCTCGAGTGAAGTACTGAGTGCCTAAAAGCACCAACACATAAATAACAAGTTGGAGTGGTTGACCAGTGGAGTTTCAGGAGTGTGAGGTGTATTAGCAAAAAGTGAAAGGTACAATAACAGCTGCATGGCTCTTCCAAACAACTGTGTGGTAAGGTGAGTGAGTAGTGAAATAACAGCTGATAAAATTGCTACCATTGTACCAAAAGATGTGCATCTGTAACTTAGAGGGAACCTACCTGATTACCCATCTTAATTTAAAAGAAATACAATTTCCCGTAAAAATTGTGTTTTCAAATGTCCATCAACAAAAGCCAAGTCACTAGAAAAGGCACAAAAAATCTCTGATTCAGTGCTGTAACGTTTTACTCATATACATATAATATAGCATATTTAAGAATAAACAGTTTTAGTAACATAATAATTATTACTTGCAATTTGACTGATACCTTTAAGGAGACTTGCAATATCTGAGATAAAACTGATTACATTTCTTTTGTATTTCCAATTGGATCACAGGCAGTTAGATTGACTTGTTCATGGTCACACAGTTCTAGTAGCAGGATTTGACACCAAAACCTGAAGATTTGAAGTCCTAGATCTAACACCATAACCACTACAACACACTTCCAGCCAAAAGTATTAAACCTTGGTAAAAACAAAAAAACTACAAATAATGTATATGCAGAAAAGCACTTAGTTTGTTGCATACTGCAGTACTTCTGATAACTCTGATTTACGGGTGGTACTATAACTGATTACCTTTGTCTTATGAAATTAACAACTAGTCTTTCCTATTCCTATTAATAATGTGCTTTTTAACTTTCTTTCTGCCACACTGGAAAATACATAATAATTAACATCAAATACCATCTACATCTATACTTACTGTTATGAGTAAATATGAGTAAAATATTCCTGAATTACAGCAGCAATAGACTACAAAACCCATTATAATGGGCAGCAGTACACTATAAAGTGCCTGTTATCTCATTTACTTGCCATATGAAAAATTATGATTTGACTTCATTCTTGATACCCTACGAAACTGCAGCTGCAGTAGCAACAATAAAATAATATTGTGTGGAGTATGATATGCCAGAATTCTACAAAATATTGATAATTACAGAGTGAGTTGCCAATATATCATCAGACCTTCCAAACATATCTCTAAAGTCTCTGCAGTTACCTTTATTGATAAAATCTCATCTCTCATCATGTCCCCTAGAAGCTAACACCTGAAAGTCAAACAATAATGTTGCATCTGCTAGACACCTGAGAACAGCTCTGTTCTTTCACACCATTTCATTGTGCTTTGTCACTTAAAGGTAAGCACCCTCAAAATCTGCCACTCTTACACTGCCAATTGTGTTCAGTTGTGTATATACACATAAATCACAAGTTCTTAACATTTTTTATGAATGTATACTATTTTTATTTTTTATGTCGCACCTCCAAAAAAGTGACACTCCTAAAAACAGATCACTTTCTTTAGTGTTCTAGTAAATTACATAAAAAAAGATTACCCTATTTTGCCCTGGCAGGTTAGTTGCACATTTCGCACAGCAAGACTTTTGCCAAACTACAATAAAATAGGATTATTTAGAAATTGCAATATCAAAAGATTTATAAATGTAGGCTAACATTACTTGAACTATTTCAACAGCTGTTTCTAATGCAATACAAATCCACTGTTAGGGGTTCAAACACAAAAGGATGTGTTTTAGTGAGTAACTTACAATAACAGCTCTATCATTACTCTGAGGACAGTGCTACATTGCCATTCTTTCACACTTTTATTAAATGTCTTCTTGGAAGTGCCCTTCATCTTCCTCCATTTTAAGAAAAACAAAAATGCATAAGAGGTAGGCCAGAGAAACGGTCAGGTCTGATATAGACAAGAAGTTAAAAATACCTGAAATTAGCAAAAAGAGTGAATAATAGAACCAAAACACTGAGCACAAATCAAGGTCAAAAAACTAAGCAGAGGGCCTTTCACTGTCTTGTTTTAAATTGCCCCAACTGAAATATTAAAGAGGTATGTTCGGTTAACACTAGAGCCACCACATATTATTTACATACTGTAATATCTGTATCCTTTTGTTCTCACTAATGGTATATCAGCTCATTATCCTGATAGTGCATCTCTGTTACAATGCCCCTATAAACCATAGACACAAGATAACAACAGCCTCTGTATGTATAAACCAAATAATTTCTTGGTGCACAGTCTTATTTTCATATATTTTCAATTAAAATATTAGCATGTTTTAAAATTAAAAATAAAAAAAAATTAGGGTCATGCTGGTTGACATTAACCTGCTTCAGTATTTAATCATGAAAGCAAAGCAACTTTCTACAATAAAGTAGAAAGTAATATTTTTCTGTGTAAATAATGTAAACTTTCTACTCATACTCATATATTTCACTGTATAGGCATATAAAAAGGCAAACAGAAAGTTGGATGAGCACAAAAAAGTTCACATCAGTAGTCCACACATATTCTTAAGGAAGCAGGTATTGTATAAAAAGCAGTGGCAATTTATGCAGTTCACCTTGTTTTATCCTTCCATCTATTTGACATTGTTTCTGTACTTTCTCGGGCCCACAACCTTGGCTTTCTCTTTGCAAGGTGTCTTTTACAGCGAATGTAGGGGGTGTTAGTTTCTGTCTCATTTAGTTTAGTTTTTTTTTTTGGCAATTACTGTATTTACCAAGGTAAGTTTTGAGAATAGTAGATAGAATGTTATACAGGTGAAAACTTGTTATAACAAAACTCATGGGACCATAAAAAAATTACGTTGTAACGGAAACTTTGTTATAAAGACTATGGGGAAAATATGTATAGTATTGTGACTGGGGCTGCCTGAAATTTGCCGTGTCTAATGGCAGCAGTGCAAGGACAGCTCCGTAGCTGGGGCCTCATGTATAAGCGGTGCGTACGCACAGAAATGTTGCGTAAGAACTTTTCCACGTTCAAATTGCGATGTATAAAACATACACTTCACGCACTTTTCCACGGTACCTCATACCTTGTCATAGGCAAGCTCTCCGTTCGTTTTTGCAGACTGGAGGCACCCAGCGTCAAAGCAGTGCTACTATTTCTGTGTGGTTACTCTTTTATTTTCCTGACGCGGATTAATAAATACACTGAAACTAACTGCATATTGTTTATTAGTGTAATGCATCTGATTTTAATTAACTTGTAATAATATAATGGTTCAGGGAATAGCCCTAGTATTCCAAATACAATAACTGCTTTAGCGTTGTTACTCTCATTGCACCTTCTTCTTCTTCCAGCTGCTCCCGTTAGAAGTTGCCACAGTGGATCATCTTTTTACATATTACTCTCACTGCACCACTCAGAGCATTTATATCACTGTATCTGAGTGGTGAATCACAGCAGCAGCTGATCGGAAAGAGAATTATCGGTATACAGTATCAAGCACACCCTATCTCAGCCACAGCAAAACGTTTGAAAGCCTTTCCTGTATGGACCTCGCGATTCAGAAACAGTTTCATCCCTAGAACTTTGAACGCACTTAATCAATTGCTCCTTGTAGAAATGTTTGTACTTATAAGTACAATCACCCCACTGTAAACTTACACTACAGTTATAATATTACACAACCTGAGCCACTTTATAAAGCACGTATTTACATATGATGACGATATCATTTTTAAAATAAAATGCAGCAAAATATGTTTATTATATTAAACTTTAACTTAATTTAAATAATCTATATTCTTCACAGGGACTGGCGTGAAGGATAGAATAATTAAACATGTACTACAAAGACATTTCAATGTTCCTTAAACATTTTGAAGAATCGGCGCTCTAAGCATACAGATGGCTTAACGTCTATCACAGAGCTGATTGTGTGGCAATCGGTTACTTGGAGAAAGAAAAGCAAGGACTGCAGGGGCGGCCACGCCAATTTATATTGCATATAAAACAGAAAGAGAAAATAACGACACAGCTAAAAACGCAGCTGCAAATTTCGACAAAAGTTAAATGCTTGTGTCATGAGCACGAGGCGGCTATGCAGTGTCCGCAACGGATGTGGCCATTCATCGTGCATAAGATACCATATTGACATTGGCGGGCGAAGGGGCCACCGATTCTTTCTCTGCCCAGTGGCGGCACAAGCCTAGAGCCGCCCCTGAGTAGTGCTATAATAAATAATTTCATCGATGGTCACGCACAATCACTGTGCCGTGAAACCCATGTTTAATAACGTGCTTTAACTCCTATCATCATGAAAATGATATAACGTATACATCTCAGTATTTTAGTTATTCAGAGAGCTGTAATATCACGAGTGTAATGGATTCTGTGTCCTGTCGGATGAAGAGAGCCGGTTTAAGAATCAAGAAGTGATTCACACACATAGAGAACATAGAAGATCACATACAAAACAAAGAATTTAAAGTGCTACTTTAATTACAATGTGATTTGACAAACTGGTTAAACGATTTTAAGATGAAGTTTATGATGTTCTACTTTAATGACAAAATAAACTACATGATTAAAGTGGAAATTTCGAGATTGAAGTTGACATTTCGTGCTTTTTCCCACTGTGTGCCTTTTTTTTTCTCTGTACCCTAATAAGCTTTCATATGACACTCAGACAGTGGGCTACAACTCGCTTTTTCATGGCGACTTTGATATCTGACAACATTTTTATTTCCGGCACTGTGCGACTTTGTGAACTTGAGCTTTCAAGTTTCTCCAACACGCTATGTCACTCAATCAACTTCCTTTTGTTGATTATACCAAGGTGTAAATAAACAAATAGTATGTTTTTCCTTTGCCTCCACTTGGTATTCGCTGAAATTGTTATATTTTCCCCCATGATTTTCCCATTGTCTTTTCACAGAAGGCTGAGTTTAAGGGCGATTTATATTGATTTACATATTCAAAGAGGCGTAAATCTTGGGAGGAGTTGGGGCAGGACAGAAGGTGCCTGCATGAGCACTACTTTTTATGCTGACCGGGATTTATGTAGCGGAAGAATGCGGAAGTTGGGGTACGCACAGATTCCTACATCTGGATTTTTCTGTGCGTTAGCACATTTCGGCTTTTGTGCTTACGTCATGTTATCGTGCGAATTCTACGCAGAGCGTTATACATGAGGCCCCTGGTCTGCCTCGTTTGGTAAATGGTAAACCAAGGGCAAAGCAATTGGTTGACCTCTGCAGGATCAGGGTTACTGCGTGCCATACTTGTACAATATTTAACATTTAACAATGGGCTTCGATCTGCTCTTCCTTTCATTCTCCTGATTTGTCTGATTCCAAGCCACTAGTGTTCTTCTAATCTGAAGATGGGAGTTAAAGCAGAACAATTGCCCATGCCGTGGCTCCTTTCTGAATGAGGTCTTGAGACTATAATTATTTTCTCTATACACTAATAAAATTATCTATATTTTCCTTGAAAACCTGGACTCATCTTCCTGTCTCTTGTGCAACTCTGTGACCCAAACTTCACAATACCTGTATAAAAAAAACAGCTTTTCTTAAACTGCAAAAAATATTTTATTTGAAAATGAGATGTTAGACGTAACTTGTTTTATTAGAAACTAGGAGAATACCCACGCTTCATATCTATCCATATATATACAGTATATATCTATATATATCTATATATATATCTATATATATATATATAGCAAAATACCCATGCTTGGCAGCGGAGAAGTAAAAAGAAAAGGAAACATTTTAATAATAACATAACATGATTGACAATGTAATTGTTTTGTCATTGTCATGAGTGTTGCTGGCATATATATACATATATATTGTGGCAGTAGGGGGCGCTAGTGCTCCCTTGAACCCTCAGGTACAACTCCAGACACCAGGTAAAAGTCCAAGACTCTTTATTTTTATTCCTCAGAGTGCACCAAGCATCCTCCACACTACTCATTCAATAAACCAATTCACCACAACACTATAATCACTCCTCCTCGCCCAGACACTTTGCTCCTCTACCTACCAGCACAGCTCGTTGTCTGGAGTGAGGCACCGCCCTTTTATAGCCCCTGACCCGGAGGTGTTTCTGTCCCAATAGTCCACAGTTCCCTTTTCCTTCCGGGTCAGGGCAAACAGTCCTGTTCTTCACCCCGGGAGCACGTCGTTTCTTCCCGTCACGTGACCGTGACGTACTGCCGGGTTAGAGGGCACACAAGGGCCCATGAGCCCTCCTACAGCGACTCCCGGTGATCCCCAAGGTATCCAGCAGGGCTGTGTAAAAACACTACATAGTCCATAAGGCCCTGCTGGAACTCGTGGCACGATCCTGCTGTCGGGAGAGCTCCTCCTGGCGGCCTAGGGGTGCAGACCGGCATGGGAAGCCAGCAGTCCTCCACACTCCCCTGGACAACAACTGGGGCGGAGCATCCGGCCCCGCAAGGGACGTCCTCCTACAAGAGGACGCGTCAGCCGGACCCTGGCTTAGTTGTCCATGTCTCCCACCGAACCTTGGGGGAACGGTGTATCCTTTATCCGCCCACTACCCTGTCCTCCAGGAACAGTCTCGCCACTCGTGGCCCTGCCGACGGCAGTTGTAACACTGACGATGTCCTCCTGGGTGTCTCCCTCTGCGAGACCAGAAACACCTTGGGAATTCCGTCAGCGTTACCTCCGCCCCTTTCTCTGCCAAGGAGGGGATCTCCTGTTTCGTCTGGGGCTTGTGCTCAGCTTGAGGCTCTCTATGGAAGAGAGAGAGCCTCTTTGCTGTTTGCACGCCCATTGTCCTTCGGTTATTAGGAGCCGGCGTCATTAGTACCGACTCACCCCGATGAACAGCACCATTCAGCTGCACCAGCACGAGCGGCGCTTCCCCCAGCGCTCCTATCGCCGGCACTACCCCGCACATAGGACCGGTTGGGAGCTGGAGACTTGTAATTAGAACAACCTAGACGAGAACAGGCCATTCAGCCCAACAAAGCTCGCCAGTCCTATCCACTTGCTTCCTCCAAGAAAACATCAAGTCGAGTTTTGAAAGTCCCTAACGTCTTACTGTCTACCACACTACTTGGTAACTTATTCCAAGTGTCTATCGTTCTTTGTGTAAAGAAAAACTTCCTAATGTTTGTGCGAAATTTACCCTTAACAAGTTTCCAACTGTGTCCCCGTGTTCTTGATGAGCTCATTTTAAAATACAAGTCTCGATCCACTGTACTAATTCCCTTCATAATTTTAAACACTTCAATCATGTCACCTCTTAATCTTCTTTTGCTTAAACTGTAAAGGCCCAGCTCTTTTAATCTTTCCTCATAATTCAACCCCTGTAGACCTGGAATCAGCCTAGTCGCTCTTCTCTGGACCTTTTCTAGTGCTGCTATGTCCTTTTTGTAGCCTGGAGACCAAAACTGCACACAGTACTCAAGATGAGGCCTCACCAGTGCATTATAAAGGTTGAGCATAACCTCCTTGGACTTGTACTCCACAGATCGTGCTATATAACCTAACATTCTGTTAGCCTTCTTAATGGCTTCTGAACACTGTTTGGAAGTTGATAGCTTGGAGTCCACTATGACTCCTAAATCCTTCTCATAAGGTGTACTCTCGATTTTTCGACCGCCCATTGTGTATTCAAACCTAATATTTTTACTTCCTATGTGTAATACTTTACATTTACTGACATTAAATTTCATCTGCCACAAATCTGCCCAAGCCTGTATGCTATCCAAGTCCTTCTGTAATGATATAACGGATTCCAAATTATCTGCTAATCCACCTATCTTGGTATCATCTGCAAACTTAACCAGCTTGTTACTTATATTCCTATCTAAATCATTTATATATATTAAAAATAGCAGCGGCCCTAGCACTGACCCCTGTGGAACACCACTCTTAACATCAGCCAGTTCTGATGAGGTTCCTCGCACCATCACCCTCTGCTTCCTGTGTCTGAGCCAATTCTGCACCCATCTAAAAACATCACCCTGAATTCCCACTTCTTTTAACTTGATGCCCAACCTCTCATGTGGCACCTTATCAAATGCTTTCTGAAAGTCCAGATAAATAATATCATAAGCTCCACTTTGATCGTATCCTTTTGTTGCCTCCTCATAGAATTCCAACATGTTAGTAAAACACGACCTCCCCCTTCTGAACCCATGCTGACTGTTCAGAATAACTCCTGTCCTTGTCATGTGTTGCTCAATCTTATCCTTAATAATTCCTTCCATTAATTTTCCTGTGATGCTTGTTAAGCTTACTGGCCTATAGTTGCTTGGATCTGCCCTGTCACCCTTTTTATATAATGGGATGATATTTGCCATTTTCCAGTCCTTTGGAATCTCTCCAGTGCACAGTGACTTCCTAAAAATACGTGTCAAGGGTTTATATATGTACTCACTAGCCTCCTTAAGAACACGAGGATAAATATTATCTGGGCCTGGTGATTTGTTTGATTTCATCTTATTTAATCTGAGCAGCACTTCTCCCTCTACAATTTCCAAATCCCTCAGTACCTCCTTAGTAGTTGTGTTTACCTCTGGCAGGTTATCCACTTGCTCACTTGTAAACACCTCAGAAAAATGTAAGTTTAGGGCATCTGCTATTTCATTGTCTGTATCTTTTAATTCCCCTTTACTATTCCTGATGAACTTGACCTCCTCCTTAACTGTTCTTTTACTACTAAAATACTGAAAGAATCTCTTGGGGTCTTCTTTCGCCTTATCTGCTATATTCCTCTCCAACTGTCTTTTAGCCTCTCTGATATCCTTCTTAATGGTTGCCCTCATGTTCTCATACGCGCTACGGTTCTCTTTGCAGTCACACGCATGCCCCAGACCGTTTACTCCTTTCACCAACGCTTCGGTCATAGTGCCACTACTTATTATTTGCGGTGTCCGATCGCACTGCACAAAGTTCATCAGTGCCTTCAAGGGAGCTGCTGCCGCCGCTCCCAGATCCTCCACTCGTTCCTTCAGTTTGTTATATTCCTGTAAGAAACAGCGTAGGCCGTAAGTCCACACGATTACTGTTGTTGTTTGCGCTTCCGCATTTTGCTTACCCTCCGGCCGGGAACCAATGAGCACGTCCCCTTCTGGCACGTGTTCAGCTGGGTCACGCAAAGGCTCTTGGGACCTGGAGTCCTCAGAGGGACGGCTGGCTACTACAAGCCGGCTGAGATCTGTGTTGTCCTTCACGATTGCAGACCCTTCAGCCAAACCCGTCCCTCCTTGACGGTTGCGGCTTGTTTCGGCGGCGCTTAATCGGAGGACTCCGAATTACCTTCACCGTCCCGGCATCCACCGCGGGTGACCAGTCTGTTGTCGTCGATCGCGGCTTTCTCTAGCCGTCTCGCGTCCTGGCCTGCCTTCTGGGAGCCGCGGCCATTTTGCCGAAGCATGAGGAAGTCATTCGAGACGCCGCTGCGATTCTCTCGGCGGGCGTCTGCAAAACATGATAAAATTAAACCCGGAACGTCACGCGTTTTACCTGCAGCTCCCTCCGTAGCGGATGGCGGAACCCCGGACTGTCTAGGAAGTCCGACGCGCTCGACAGTGGTCCGTGTCCTGATTGATGCGCTACCCGGCTAGCTCGGCCCGAATTAGCGCTCCTGTCCTCATCGCTCCCAGTCAGGTAGGTCTAGGGGTCTCATGTATAACGCCGTGCGTTGAACTCGTACTATAACATGGCTTAAGCACAATAGCCAAAATGTGTTTACGCAAAGAAAAATCCAGATGCAGGAATCTGTGCGTACTCCAACTTCCACGTTCTTCCGCTACATAAATCCCGATCAGCGTGAAAACTAACGCTCGTGCACGCGCATTATGTAACATCCCAAATCCTCCCAGAATTACGCCTCTTTGAATATGCAAATCAATATAAATCGCCCTTAAGCTCAGCCTTCTGTGAAAAGACAATGGGAAAAGCACGGGGAAAATATACGAATTTCAGCGAATACCAAGTGGAGGCAAAGGAAAAATATACTATTTGTTCAAATAGACCGTGGTATAATCAACAAAAGGAAGTTGATCGAGTGACATAGCGTGTTGGAGAAACTTGAAAGCTCACATTCACAAATTGCACAGTGCCGGAAATAAAAAAGAAGTCACATATCAAAGTCGCCGTGAAAAGCCGAGTTGTAAGCCCACTGTCTGAGTGTCATATGAAAGCTTATTAGGGTACAGAGAAAAAAGGCACACAGTGAGGAAAAAGCACGAAATGTCAACTTCAATCTCGACATTTCCACTTTAATCACGTAGTTTATTTTGTCATTAAAGTAGAACATCATAAACTTCATCTTAAAATCGTTTAATTAACCAGTTTCTCAAATCACATTGTAATTAATGTAGCACGTTAAATGCTTTGTTTTGTATTTGATCTTCTATGCTATGTGCTCTATGTGTGTGAATCACTACTTGCTTTTTAAACCGGCTCTCTTCTTCCAACTGGACACAGAATCAATTACATTCATAATATTACAGTTCTCTGAATAACTAAAATACTGAGATGTATACGTGATATCATTTTCATGATGATAGGAGTTAAAGCACGTTATTAAACATCTGTTTCACTTCGATTAAATAATTTATTGCAGCAGTACAATCAGAGGCGGATCTAGGCTTGTGGTGGCACTGGGCACAGGAAGAATCGGTGGCTCCTTAGCCGCCGTCAGTAAGGTAGCTTATGCACAGTGGATGGCTGCATAGCCGCCTCGTGCTCATGACACAAGCATTTAACTTTTGCCAAAATTTGTCACTGTGTTTTTAGCTGTGTTGTTATTTTCTCTTTCTGTTTTATATTCAATATATATTGGCGTAGCCATCACTGCAGTCAGTGCTTTTCTTTCCCCAAGTAACTGATCGCCATACAATCAGCTCTGTAATAGACGTTAAGCCATCTGTAAGCTTAGCGCCGATTCTTCAAAACGTTTAAAGAACATTGAAATATCTTTGTAGTACATGTTTAATTATTCTATCCTTAACGACACACCCAGTGAAGAATATAGATTATTTAAATGAAGTTAAAGTTTTATCTGTATAATTTAATAAACATATTTTGCTGAATTTCACCTTATAAATGATATCGTTTCTGTTTCTGAACCGCGAGGTCCGTACAGGAAAGGCTTTAAAACATTTTGCAGTGGCTGAGACAGCGTGTCCTTGAAGCTGTATACCGATAATTCCCTTTCCGATCAGGTGCTGCTGTGATTCACACTCAGATACAGTGATATAAACACTCTAAGTGGTGCAGTGAGAGAAATATTGAAAAAGATGATCCGCTGTGGCAACTCCTAACAAGAGGAGCTGAAAGAAGAAGAAGAAGAAGAAGAAGTGAGAGTAACAACGCTAAAGCAGTTATGGTATTTGGAATACTATGGCTGTTCCCTCTACCATTATATTGTTACAAGTTAATTACAATCAGATGCATTACACTAATAAACAATATGCGGTTAGTTTCGGTGTATTTATAAAGCCGCGTCAGGAAAATAAGGTGTAACCACACAGGAACAGTAGCACTGCTTTGACGCTGGGTGCCGCCAGTCTGAAAACCGAGCGGAGAACTTGCGTACGACAAGGTATGAGGTACCGTGGAAAAGTGCGTGGATTTACGCCAAGTGTAGGTTTTATACATTGCGATTTGAACGTGGAAAAGTTCTTACGCAACATTTATGTGCGTACGCACCATTTATACATGAGGTCCCAGGTCCTCTCGCCGTCCATCAGGCCCTGCAGCACGCTGGGACTGACCTTCTTTTTCCCAGTCTTCTTTCCCATGGTCCTGCAGAATGGGATGGCGCGCACAGTTGCAGCTTTCTCGATAGTGGGTGGTGTTTGCACCTCCGTGGGTTGATGAGGGTCTTCCCTAGGGTTGTCTGCCCACACGAAATTTATTTTGAATGCAGGTCCCCTGCCAACAGACGGCCAGAGAATCCTGCCGACTACGCCAGTGTGGCAGTAGGGGGTGCTAGTGCTCCAGACACCAGGTAAAAGTCCAAGACTCTTTATTTCTATTCCTCAGAGTGCACCAAGCACCCTCCACACTACTCATTCAATAAACCAATTCACCACAACACTATAATCACTCCTCCTCGCCCAGACAGTTTGCTCCTCTACCTCCCAGCACAGCTGTGTAAAAACACTACATAGTCCATAAGGCCCTGCTGGAACTCGGGGCACGATCCTGCTGTTGGGAGAGCTCCTCCTGGCGGCCTGGGGGTGCGGACCGGCATTGGAAGCCGGCAGTCCTACAGTATATATATATATATAAACTAATCAAAAAAATTAAAGGAACACTTTGAAAAAACATCAGATCTCAATGAGAAAAAGAAATCCTCCTGGATATCTATACTGATATAGACTGGGTAATGTGTTAGGAACGAAAGGATGCCACATCGTTTGATGGAAATGAAAATGATCAACCTAAAATCAGAGTGAAAACATTATGTGGCAGGCTAGTCCATTTTGCCAAAATTTAATTGCAGCAACTCAAAATTGTACGCAGCACTTTGTATGGCCCCTGTGTTCTTGTATACATGCCTGACAACATCGGTGCATGCTTCTAATGAGATGACAGATGGTGTTGTGGGGGATCTCCTCCCAGATCTTGACCAGGGCATCACTGAGCTTCTGGACAGTCTGAGGTGCAACCTGGTGGCATTGGATGGACCAAAACATAATGTCCCAGAGGTGTTCTATTGGATTTAGGTCAGGAAAGTGTGGTGGCCAGTCAATGGTATCAATTCCTTCATCCTCCAGGAACTGCCTGCATACTCTCACCACATGAGGCCAGGAATTGTCGTGCACCAGGAGCCACTGTACCAGCATAGGGTCTGACAATGGGTCCAAGGATTTCATCCTGATACCTAATGGCAGCCAAGGTGCCTTTGTCAAGCCTGTAGCGGTCTGTGTGACCCTCCATGGATATGCCTCCCCAGACAATCATTAACCCACCACCAAACTGCTCATGCTGAATGATGTTACAGGCACCATAATGTTCTCCATGGCTTCTCCAAACCCTTTCACTTCTGTCACGTGCTCAGGGTGAACCTACTCTCATCTCTAAAAAGCTCAGGGCACCAGTGGTGCATCTGCCAATTCTGGTATTCTATGGCAAATGCCAATCGAGCTGCATGCTGCTGGGCAGTGAGGTCAGGGCCCATTAGAGGACATGGGGCCCTTGGGTCTCCCTCTTGAAGTCTTTCTGGTTGTTTGGTCAGAGATATTCACATCAGCGGCCTGCTGGAGGTCATTTTGTATGGCTCTGGCAGTGCTCATCCTGTTCCTCCTTGCCCAAAGGAGCAGATACTGGTCCTACTGATGGGTTATGGACCTTCTATGGCCCTCTCCAGCTCTCCTAGAGTAACTGCTTGTCTCCTAGAATCTCCTCCATGCCCTTGAGACTGTGCAGGGAGACACAGCAAACCTTCTGGCAATGACACGTATTGATGTGCCATCCTGGAGAAGTTGGACTATCTGTGCAACCTCTGTAGGGTCCAGGTATCGCCTCATGCTACCAGTAGTGACACTGACTGTAGCCAAATGCAAAACTAGTAAAGAAACAGTCAGAAAAGATGAGGAGGGAAAAATGTCAGTGGCCTCCACCTGTTAAACCATTCCTGTTTTGGGGGTCATCTCATTGTTGCCCCTCTAGTGCATCTGTTGTTAATTTCATTAACACCACAGCAGCTGAAACTGATTAACAACCCCCTCTGCTACTTAACTGACCAGATTAATATCCCATAAGTTTCATTGACTTTATGCTATACTCTGATTAAAAGTGTTCCTTTAATTCTTTTGAGCAGTAGTATGTATATATATATATATATATATATATATATATATATATATATATATATATATATATATGTATATTTATATATATACACACAGACACACACACACATATATAAACATATATATACATATACATACATATACACATATACAAATATAGACATATATATACACAGTTATATCCTCATGGACCCTGTGATCATCAGAGGTGACTGTGTGCAGAGGGTGCAGACCTTTAAATATCTGGGAGTGCAGCTGGATGACATATTGGACTGGACTGCCAATACTGATGCTCTATGTAAGAAAGGTCAGAGCAGACTATACTTTCTGAGAAGGTTGGCATCCTTCAACATCTGCAGTAAGATGCTGCAGATGTTCTACCAGACTGTTGTGGCGAGTGCCCTCTTCTACGCGGTGGTGTGCTGGGGTGGCAGCATAAAGATGAAAGATGCCTCACGCCTGGACAAACTTGTTAAGAAGGCAAGCTCTATTGTAGGATTAAAGTTGGACAGTTTAACATCTGTGGCAGAGCGACGGGCATTAAGCAAATTCCTGTCAATCATGAATAATCCACTGCATCCACTGAACAGTGTCATCTCCAGGCAGTGGAGTAGCTTCAGTGACAGACTTTTGTCACTGTCCTGCTCCACTGACAGACTGAGGAGATCGTTCCTCCCCCACACTAACATTAATTTTATTTAATTTTTTTCATTTTTATTACTATTTAATTTAATATTGTTTCTTTGTATCAGTATACTGCTGCTGGATTATGTGAATTTCCCCTTGGGATTAATAAAGTATCTATCTATCTATCTATCTATCTATCTACATACATATATATATATATACTGTACATATACATATATATACATATACATGTAAATATATATATACATATATATTACACATATATACACACACACACATATATATACACATATACATATCTACATATATACAAATCTACATATATATCTACATATACATATTAGGGGTGGGATTCGATTAAAAAAATTAATCCAATTAATTAGAGGCTGTGTAAGAATTAATCTTGATTAATTGTATGTAATCGCACACGTAAATTTGCCCCAAATCACAATTTTTTTTTTTAATTTAAAAGGGTTTTAGTGGGCGACAGAATCAAATAATAGACATGGACATGAATATTGTAAACTCAAGCTCTTTTAATTTCTGAAAAAAATGCTTTTAAACTGCATTTGAATTCAAAACAGAAACAAAAATATCATCCCTGGTTAAAATTGGGCAGACTTAAAAATAAAGTGGTAGTTTAAGTACTTTAAGTACATTTTCAGAATGGTATTATCTTTAAATAATAACCAAAATTTCAACATAAACTGCAGTTTTTCTTCTTAAAAAAATAAGTCAGAAACATAAAAGGTAATTTGACCAAATTAATCTTTAAACTCTGAGTAACCTTAGCCAAAATTATTTTGTACATTAGGCTAAAACAGTGTGATCATTGAACATTTTGTAATTAGATGTAATTAGAATTACTAACAGTCACGGAAGTCCAATGATCCCCAGTAAGAGCCACAAAGTCCGCTTTCTGTAATGCATCTAATTTTGCTTGCTTTTCAGTGTGTACAAAACCATGCTTTTATCAAGGCTTCGCTCGGGTAGTGTTTGAAATGAAATTTTCCTCCGATCAGGCGTAGGAACGCACTTTATTCCGACTCTAACAATTTTGTAGCTGTGATGTGTGCATCAGTGTAATCGATGTACCAGGAAATCATGCATTGACAAAAGTTCCCCTTGCTTGGAATTGAAAGTGTGATTAAATGCGTTATTTTTTAACGCGTTATGGAGTACATGCATCGAAGCTTCTCAGCTGTGCTTGTGCTAAGAAAAGGAAACATTTTAAAAATAACGTAACATGATTCTGCGTTAACCGCATATTTTTTCATATGTCCCAAACCAAGGAGATGTGAGGGTAAAATTAATCGGGAAGCGCGCGTACATACTCAGTGTATCCCCTCTCAGGAACTGAACCTCGGATGTCGGCACTAGAGGCAAAGCCTCTACAATTGCGCCACGGCGTGTGGCTTGTCTATTTGAGAGTATGTAGATCAGGGTATATATATATATTCGCAGCGGAGAAGTAGTGTGTTAAAGAAGTTATGAAAAAGAAAAGGGAACATTTTAAAAATAACGTAACATGATTGTCAATATACAGTAATTGTTTTGTGAGTGTTATTGAGTGTTGCTGTCATCAAGGATTTGATTATCATTATTTCTTTCAATCAGGGTCATATTTGTACGATGTGTTGTGTTTAAGTTACATTCCGTGTTTGCCAATCATTGTAAAGATAAGAGGTTTCATTCATCGATTCGTTTCTTATTGCATCAATAAACAGCTCGTCTTCCTCTTTATCTGAGATGTTACACACTGCATGCACGGGTTTTTTTTTTACACTGTCTTCATTTAGTGGGACATTCATTTTTTCCACCGTATGCTTTGTTTCCGCAGTAGCTGCACTTATGAATATGCTTGTATGTATCAGACGCTTCATATTTTTTTGCTGCCTTCTCAATTGTGTAATTCGGTTTTTGTTCAGCACTCTTTGGAACTGTTGCTTTTTGTCTGTGCACTGCGTCAGTTCACGTGAGCCGCTTGGTGTTCTTGCATCGAAGGTTCCCAGCTGTGCTGGTGCCATCTCGTGTGATGTCCACGGCTGTATGTAATGTTAGCTAAGACCCAGCACTTAAAAGTTTCTCTCGCAGTTTCGCTGAGTTTGTGCCAAACACCATCCTGACCATCTCATCTTCCTCTGCATAAGCACAGTCCTTCACCCGTGAATATTTAGTGGCCGTGTTTCTATTGGATTGCCGCTGACGGACGGCCTTATATCGGCAGGCACTAAATTAAAAACGCCAGCGGCAGCCTGTCTATGAACTTAATTTAAACTTTAGGTTTACACAGTGCTTTGTTTCCGAAGTAGCAGCACTCATGAATATGGTTGTATATGTCAGTCGCTCGCTTCTTATTGTTTTGCTGCCTTCTCAATTATATAATGCATGTTTTCTTCAGCGCTGTTTTGAGCTCTTCCTGGTTTTCTACGTACTGCGTTGATAGTCATTTCATGTGATTACGTGGGAGGCATGATGATGTCACACGAAACTCCGCCCCCCACGGCCATCCAGCTCAACTCCATTACAGTATATGGATAAAAATAGCTTTCGAAATGAAACCTGCCCAACTTTTGTAAGTAAGCTGTAAGGAATGAGCCTGCCAAATTTCAGCCTTCTACCTACACGGGAACTTGGAGAATTAGTGATGAGTCAGTGAGTGAGTGAGTCAGTCATTGAGGGCTTTGCCTTTTATTAGTATAGATACAGGTATGAACACAAAATGAACATGAGACATTAGATGTATTTTTTATAGAAATACAGGTATGAAAACAAAGAAAACAAGACATGTAATGATTTTTGTTAAAAGCATTTGTTATACTGAGATTTACATTTCGTTAAAATGAGATTCGATTAACATTTGTCTGGGCCTACACAAAGTATTTGTTAACTATATTGGGATTTAATCTGTATATATTTATACAAAGGAAACAACTAATGGCAGAATGTCTTGAGTGAGTAAATATAATTGAAAATGAAAAATTATTAATCACTTATACAGTTTCTTGTAAGTTGACTTTTCTTCCAAAGTAATGGAGAAGTTCTGTTTAAAGGAACCAAGGCAAAAACAGAGTTTGGGTTTCATAGCAAGTTTAAACTATGTTTGATTTTTTTTAACCCTCTCTACAACCTTCCGAACACCATTTTTGGTGCTGTGTCTTGTATTAAGGAGTCCTGTGGAGATCCCTGTTTATTTTAGCCTTTCAACCATGGTTGTGTGACATTCAACCTACTTGTGATTTTCTCAGTCTTGGCTCTAAATTATGTGAAAATTTTACAATGCCGTTTCAGGTGAGATTATATATGTTTTTTTACCTACCGTAGATCCCGTTATATAAGCCGAGAATTTCGTCCTAGATTTTTGGCTTGGAGTTTGGGGGTTGGTTTATACAACGAGTATCGTTTCAGATTCAAGATTTCCAGCGCAATGCCGGTTTTGCCGATGAATACGGAAGTAAATAATGACGAAACCACAGAGCAATCTTTCAGATGAAGAAGTAACTTTGCATGCCGTTACTTTAAATTAAATAATTTATTCAAAAAAGTGTTTTAGTTGTTGATTTTATTAATAAAATTTATAATAAATTATCAGGAAGTTTAAAATAAAAATTTTTGTTTTGATTTACGACCAACATCTTGTGTTACGACCCAGATGCGGTCACGTGTATCCGCTTGCGCGATTGTAAACAAACCACCGACAGCGTTAGTAGCGTCAGTCGGAGCCCAGATACATGTGTTTGTGGATGTAATTTCGGTCATTGCAGAGATTTACCTATATATATAATTCATTAAGACCATGCAAGCAAGACGCATAATTGCTAAGGAAGGAAGAGAAGGTAAAGAAAGCGATCACAATCGAAACGAAGATGGAAATTGTGTGGAAATATGAGAGTACTGTTTGTGTGACCGATCTCGCTAATATGTACAGCATGTCGAAATCTACCATCTCAACAATTTTACAAAGAAAAATTTGCATAAGAAGGCTCCTTCTAAACAATAACCACCTTCCATTTCATTCTCCTCCTCCTCCCTTCCTGCAGCCCAAAGATGTCAAATTAAATGGTGAATACAGTATGAAATTGTTGTTTCTAGAATAGAATGCCTTTTATTGTCACTATACACATCTACAATGAGATTAAAAGCAGCTCCTTCAGTGCAGAAAAAAAGTTCTGTATAGGGCTTGTATGGTTGTTTTTTTAGCCTTAGCATAACGCCGGATCTGCGGCCCCGCTTCTGCTTTCTTTCCCTCCTCCGTCTGTGTCTTCTCCTAGACCCAACAACAATCCACGGAGAGCCCGCTGGTCTTGCTATGTTGTCTGGGATGTTATGCGTGTGATGAAAAACACTCGAAAAAGATGTCTGGCTCTGGACACCGATGTCTATAAGGTTCTGGCGGGTGTAGCGGATGTTCGCCGAACCGATCGTGCAAAAACAAGGGAAAAAAAAGTACAAAAACAACAAAAAAGTGCACTGAAAAGGAGAGCCCTGAGCCACTGTGACTATGTGCGCCGCCATGCTCCTAGCTTAAGCTAGCCTACTTCTGGCTGGCTAGGCACTTTTTATAACTTTTTGGTTAGTACATTAGGAAAATTATTGGCATTTTGGTAAATTATGCACATTAAACAACACTTTTTTATTATTAAAAGGATAAGTAAGTGTTGCAGTGGGAGGTTCGGAACGCATTATGGGTTAGCCTTCGCGAACGAATTAAGTTCACAAGTCAAGGGTCCACTGTATTACGTATTTAAGTTAATCAAATTTATAACGAGTCTCCGGAAATCCACCCGCTGATGTACCGTATTTGCGTATACAGTTTCAACACAAAGGTTTCATTTTACCAAACTTTCCCACAATCACTTCCTGGTTTCCATCAAAAATGCCGGCTGTCTCAAATTCTCGCCGATAAACATGATAAATATACCTGAAGAGACACTTTTAAGGAAATTTTGAAAATTTTGCTTGGAGAGGGGGGTTGGCTTAAATACCGGTCATCGGCAAATACATGTAATTTAGTAGGTAGAGAAGGGGGTCGGCTAATATACCGAGTCGGCTTATATTCCGGGATCTACGGTAATTGAAACAACAGGAGCAGCCACCTTCTTTACATTTGTGTACAATCCTCTTCATCGTATGCAGTGAAACAATGTCAGTGAATATAAGTGTGACTGGTTTGCGGTAATAATTGTCTACTTGTCTGAGAAAAAAAAGCAATTCAGACCTGAGTAGTGACATTCAATGTTAATAACAGCAGCAGGAAAGTGTTTTTCAAGGTGAAATGAATATACAGTACAAATGCTGTTAAATATGAGACAAAGAAGAGAGTCAGCAGTTCACACCTTGGGCCTCATGTATAACCATTAGTAGAATTCACACTATAACATGGCATACGGACAAAAGCGGAGATGTGCTTATGCATAAAAAAGAAGTTGTCAGATATCAAAGTTGCCGTGAAAATGAGAGTCGTAGCCCACAGTCTGAGTGTCATAATAAAGCTTATTAGGGTACAGAGAAAAAAAAAATAGGCACACAGTGGAAAAAAAGCGCGAAATGTCAACTTTAATCTTGAAATTTCCACTTTAATCACATAGTTTATTTTGTCATTAAAGTAGAACATCATAAACTTCATCTTAAAATCATTTAATTTACTAGTTTCTCAAATCCCATCGTAACTAAAGTAGCAAGTTAAATGCTTTGTTTTGTATTTGATCTTCTATGTGCTCTATGTGTTTGAATCACTACGTGCTTCGGGGCTTTCTCTTCCTCCAACAGGACACAGAATCCATTACATTCGTGATATTACAGCTCTCTGAATAATTCAGCGATGTGGATCTGAAAAAGAAAGGGTAACCACACAGGAACAGTAGCACTGCTTCGACGCTGGGTGCCACCAGTCTGCAAAACCGAGCGGAGAACTTGCGCGCGCCACGGTGTGAGGTAATGTGGAAATGTGCGTGGCTTTTTACCAAGTTTAGGTTTTATACATCACGATTTGAACGGGGAAATGTTCTTACGCAACATTTTTGTGCATACACACTGTTTATACATGAGGCCCATGGTGAATAGCATTTAAAAGCATTTCTTGTGGCAGTAAGAGGGGGGCTTTCATGTAAAAAAAAGGAAGATACAGTCAATCTTTTTTTCTGAATATAATTTTAGAGTTAACAACATTTGTAGCTATTTATGGAAATGTCAGCATTTCTAGTACCAATAAAAATAATCCAAAACATAGATGTCAGGAGTCATGCATTGTCATCATTTATGAGAAGGGAATGATCAGTACTCTCTCAAAGGACTGGCATGAGCCATAGTAAAAATGAACAACATAGCCATGACCATGCAGAGATAGTGGATGACAGCAAGTGTATATAAGTCCAAAATTGTAAAGAACAGATTCCAAAAAAAACATGATTATATCACATTTTGCACTACATTTGTACTGGTAATTTTTCCAAACATCAAATTTACCATTGTGTTTTTATGAAGAACATAAAAAGGTCTGTCCATCATGAAACAACTGCCAAAGACTCTTTTAATCAAAAAGTGAAGATAAATTCAAATTTCCTTGGAGTGAAGCTAACCCTTCCAACTTAGAATTTTTTGTGGATAAGTTCTAAGGAGTAGTTTTTTCTCCTAGCACCACTAATTTTTTTCTCCTATACATAATTGACTTGGAAGACTCTTTTCCATTTTCTTTTCTTCATTTGCAGTTTTGTGCCAGTACGTGTAGAAATCAATTTACTGTCCACACCAAGTGTGAATTGGAGTGGTAGGCCAGCCAACTTACTGTATTATATTTGTTATAAACTGTGAGTTATTCCACTTGCACAACAGAACAAATGGTATCTCTACAGCCAGCCTTTTGACAGTAGGACAAAACCAAAACTTGGTTAAGTGAGGCTGGCACTTGTTGGTTGCTCTCAGTCATAGAATGCAGCCCTGAGTTGATTCAATGGAATCTGCTGGCTGTTGTAAAGAATCAGATTTTCTTCTAATGGTGATACAGAATATGATAATAGCAGTCTTTACAAATATCTTTCAATTAGTCCTATGTACCCTTAAATAAATAAAATAAAGATGAAGTAACTTCAAGACACCCTTTTCTGCACAAAGACATATAAATTTGTGATATATGGAGATTAAAAAATATTTCCAAATATGTTTACCTTATTATTTGTGTGTTTATGTTTTCACAGACCTGTGGAAACATTACAAGTGGTCATAAAAGGCACAACTATGGACAAATGTGTCTAAATATGTCACCATTCATGCCTGTTATTTAAAGCATCTAAACTAATTAATTAACCAGTCGTTTTCCATTTTAACAAATCATAATATCAAATATGAGGTAACCTCGAAAGCCAGCATTGATTGCTTCTGATTTCTTATTACAAAGTTACAATGGTCATTTGCTATGCTTACATATGCTCAGCATGTACTGTATATTCATCTGTTACAATGTTGTACAATGTTCAAGGTTCAAGAGCATTTACTGTCATTTCATCCATATACAGTAGTACAGCATACACTGAAACAAAACAATGTTCCTCAAGGACCATGGTGCTAGATACTTTAGAACACAGGACAACGAAGAATCCACAACGCATAACATAAAGACGCATAATATATAACAGGGTGCATGTGAGTCAAATGTGCAAACGTGTGCAACCATGTGCAATATTTCAGAGCAGAACACATATATCAGATATCAGACTGGTCCATGAGTGTTCATATATGAAAAAACTGCTACACATTCTGGTGGTAAGGGCCCAAATGCTTCGGTACCTTTTTCCCAATGGCAGGAATGTAAACAGTGAGTGTGAAAGGTGTGTTGGGTCATTCACAATGCTGGTGGCTTTGTGGATGCTGCGTGTGGTATAAATGTCCATGATGGAAGGAAGAGAGACAACCGATGATCTTCTCAGCTGTCTTCACTATCTGTTGTAGAGCTTTACGATCCCAGACCTTTCAATTTCCAAACCAGTCAGTGATGCAGTTGCTCAGGATGCTCTCTATGGTTCCTCTATAAAATGTTGTTAGAATAGCTGGTGGAAGATGGGCTTTCCTCAGCCTACGCAGCAAGTAGAGCCGCTGCTGGGCTTTCTTGGCTAAAGAGCTGGTGTTGTAGGACCAGGTGAGGTTCTCTGCCAGGTGGACATCCAGGAATTTGGTGCTATCGACGACCTCCACAGTTGAGCCGTCAATATTCAGTGGCAGATGTTCACTCTTAGTCTTCCTAAAGTCAACAATCATCTTCTTTGTTTTGTCTACATTCAGAGACAGGCTTTACACCAGTCCATTAACCACTGCACGTCCTCTCTGTATGCGGACTCATTGTTGTTGCTGATGAGACCCACCACAGTCGTGTCATCGGTGAATTTTATAATGTGATTAGAGCTGTGCGTTGCTGCACAGTCATGAGTCAGCAGTGTGAACAATAATGGACTGAGCACACAGCCTTGAGGGGCTCCAGTGCTCAGTGTGGTAGTTCTGGAGATGTTGTTTCCAATTCTAACTGACTGAAGTCCAGAATCCAATTACAGAGGGAGGTGTTCAGTCCCAGTAGGCTCAGCTTTTCCGTCAGCTGTTGAGAAATCATGTTGAATGCTGAGCTGAAGTCGATAATTGAAACATATGTGTCCTTATTGTCCAGATGAGCGAGAACCAGATGGAGAGTGGTGGCTGTTGCATCATCTGTTGAATGGTTCCGACGATAAGCAGACTGCAGGGGGTCCAGTGAGGGGGGCAGCAGGGTTTTGATGTGCCTCATGATAATGGGAGTGAGTACAACGGGACGGTAGTCATTGAGGTTGGACACTTGTGACTTTTTTGGCCCGGAAGCGTTAGTTTTGAAGCAATTTGGGACAATGGCGGTGCTCAGGGAGATGTTGAAGATGTCAGTAAAAATGTCTGCCAGTTGGTCTGCACATTCCCATAGTACTCTGCCAGGAATATATTCTGGTCCTACAGCCTTCCATGGGTTGACTCTTAGAATATTTCTCACATCGGCCACAGTCAGATTTAATGTTTGGTCGCTAGGTTGTCTTCCTCATCACCACATTGTTCTGTGCTTCACACCGTGCATAGAATTTATTCAGCACATCTGGAAGGGAGGTGTCACTGTCACAGGTGGGTGGTGTTGTCCTGTAATTAGTGATAGCCTTGGATGCCTTTCCACATGCTCTGTGCATCTTTGTCATATAGAAAAAGTCCCTGGATTCTCTGGGCATGTGCACAATTTGCTGTTCTGATGTTGCAGGATAGTTTGGCCCTTGCTGTTCTCAGGACGATTTTGTCACCTTCCTTCAAGGCAGAGTCCAGGGTCCTCAGTAGCACACGCACTTCCTTTGGTTGGGGCGTGCAGTGTTGTACTTGGAGTAACGTCATCAAAGCACTTATAGATGTAACTGGTGTACTTCTCTAAGTTGGTACAGTCATTGTTGGTTGCAGCCTCTCTAAACATGTCCCAGTCAGTGCAATCAAAACAGTCCTGAAGAGCAGAGATGGCTTCTGCTGGCCAGGTTTTCACCTGCTTCAGAACCGGCTTGGTGCATCTGACGAATGGTCTGTATGTTGGAATTAACATGACAGAGATGTGATCTGAGTCTCTGAAGTGGGGGCACAGCTCCACCTGGTACATGGCAGGAATGTTTGTATAAATAAGATCCAGCTTGTTCGTCCCTCTCATTGTAAATTCCACAAACTGATGGAATTTAGGGAGTACTGACTTGAGACTTGAATGATTGAAATCTCCAGCAACAATAACCTGTCCATCCGGGTGTGTGTTCTGTATGTCTGTGATGGCGCTGTACAGTTCCCAGAGCACTCCGTTAGCATTAGCGCTGGGAGGTATGTAAACTCTGATTATGTAGATGGTGGTGAATTCCCGAAGCAAATAAAAAGGTCTACATTTAACAATCACAAACTCCACTAGTGGTGAGCAGTAGCAATTACTGCACCATTCTGTGTTGATATAAACATACACAGTCCACCACGGTGAGTCTTACCACACAGAGTAGCATTTCTGATGGCTCGAAATGCAGCTAGCCCATCTAGCTGAATGGTGCTGTCCGGAACTCTGTCACTGAGCCACGTCTCTGTGAAAATAAAGACACAACAGTCTCTAAACTCATGCTGGTTAGTTCGCTGGAGTCGAATGCAGTCCAATTTATTGTCCAGAGAGTAGACATTAGAAAGTAATATGGATGCGAGCTGCCACCGTGCCACCTACATACTAGTGAATCAGCTGTTCATTTCCATTCTAGCAAAATACAGTGATATGTATTTTTATAACTGAGCAAACCAGGCATAGTCTATGCTGATCAGGAAAAAATATTTTCTTTCAAACTAAACACATTCTAATCTTTTTTAAGATCATTCCGCTAGCTAATCCAGTTAAATATCTTTGAACTCAGTCTCAAGTGTGTACTTGTACAGATGACTCATTCCATCTTTAATTCCCATTAGCATCTAATTAAGGAAGGTAATTCCCAAGCCTTGAAAAGGTCTCTTGAAACCAATTGTAGCTCTTACATTTGTCACATTTATATTGAGTGTTGCAGTCTTCAATTTACATTTAATTTGTCTGAAAGAGTATCATTAAAAATGGAATTAAGTTATTTTTTGAGATTTTGCACTAAATACAATCATTGATGGTATATTTAAGGATGTGTAACATTCAGTGTTTAAAACCTCGCAAATATGAAACTTATGTAATATGCACCAGTTTTTCAGAAAATATATTTTATTAGTCTTCACACAAATTTCAATAAAATAGAAATGTAGCCATCATCTTTTAAACCAGTTTATGCCAGACACAATACAAGCATCTCAAAGTATACAGTACAGTAGTGGGTCAGAAGGAAATGCAACCTGTTGTTATATTCTGCTTAATGTACAGTATTTGATTGTGGATAAAAGAGAATGAACACTGAAGCCATTTACTGTCATATTTCAGACAGCAATTAATGTTGTGCTGTTATATAATCATCACAGTTTAAAGTGGAAGCGCACAGGAAAAAAAGTAAATCCTCATGTAAACTTGCTAAAAAAAACTGCAATCACTAAGCAGCAGTAGGTCAAAATGAGCATTGCTGTTGTTATTGTAATTCACTTCAAGTGAAAGTACAGAAAGTAATGACAATGAAAGGTAAAAGTTAATAGAATCATCTCTGAAGCATAATTGTCTCTTTGTAACTCATGGGAGCATCTACCATCAGGGTGACTGGGGTGCATGCCCTTGCACTTTGGAAAATACGAGAAGGAAGTAATGCTGGCATTTTTCTGCTTCAGCGGTACTTTGTCCTCATTCATGCAGCACACGTACACTCACCTAAAGGATTATTAGGAACACCATACTAATACGGTGTTTGACCCCATTTCACCTTCAGAACTGCCTTAATTCTACGTGGCATTGATTCAACAAGGTGCTGAAAGCATTCTTTAGAAATGTTGGCCCATATTGATAGGATAGCATCTTGCAGTTGATGCAGATTTGTGGGATGCACATCCAGGGCACGAAGCTCCCGTTCCACCACATCCCAAAGATGCTCTATTGGGTTGAGATCTGGTGACTGTGGGGGCCATTTTAGTACAGTGAACTCATTGTCATGTTCAAGAAACCAATTTGAAATGATTGGAGCTTTGTGACATGGTGCATTATCCTGCTGGAAGTAGCCATCAGAGGATGGGTACATGGTGGTCATGAAGGGATGGACATGGTCAGAAACAATGCTCAGGTAGCCCGTGGCATTTAAACGATGCCCAATTGGCACTAAGGGGCCTAAAGTGTGCCAAGAAAACATCCCCACACCATTACACCACCACCACCAGCCTGCACAGTGGTAACAAGGCATGATGGATCCATGTTCTCATTCTGTTTACGCCAAATTCTGACTCTACCATTTGAATGTCTCAACAGAAATCGAGATTCATCAGACCAGGCAACATTTTTCCAGTCTTCAACTGTCCAATTTTGGTGAGCTCGTGCAAATTGTAGCCTCTTTTTCCTATTTGTAGTGGAGATGAGTGGTACCCGGTGGGGTCTTCTGCTGTTGTAGCCCATCCGCCTCAAGCTTGTGCGTGTTCTGATTTCACTAATGCTTTGCTGCATACCTCGGTTGTAACGAGTGGTTATTTCAGTCAAAGTTGCTCTTCTGTCAGCTTGAATCAGTCGGCCCATTCTCCTCTGACCTCTAGCATCAACAAGGCATTTTAAGCCCACAGGATTGCGCATACTGGATGTTTTTCCCTTTTCACACCATTCTTTGTAAACCCTAGAAATGGTTGTGCGTGAACATCCCAGTGACTGAGCAGATTATGAAATACTCAGATCGGCCCGTCTGGCACCAACAACCATGCCACGCTCAAAATTGCTTAAATCACCTTTCTTTCCCATTCTGACATTGTTTGGAGTTCAGGAGATTGTCTTGACCAGGACCACACCCCTAAATGCATTGAAGCAACTGCCATGTGATTGGTTGATTAGATAATTGCATTAATGAGAAATTGAACAGGTGTTCCTAATAATCCTTTAGGTGAGTGTAGATACCCAGAGGAGTGTGACTCACTGGAATGGCCTATCTGATCTGAATTCAAGCAGTAAATTGTTAATAGGTTTTTGTGCTAGTCATTGATTGACCTTAATGAACACCACTTTCGAACACAAGGTTGTTCAAAAGCATAAGAATACCTTGGACCAAAGGTCAGTGGTTAAGCCTACAGTCATGAAGTTTGAAATGAGGCGATATGTGGGCTGTGCTGTGAATACCTTCTAGTTAGTTCAGCAACTTTGCCATTATTAAAAGTTTGTCCTTTGCTTTTTTATGACTAAAAGTTTACGTATCTAACACTACTCTTAAACTATGCTACTCACAGACCTCTAACTGTGATGTACGGCACCTGTTTATGGCTAGAGCTGTAATTTATACAGTATAAAGCACGTCTGCATATTTTATAGAACAATATCTTTCAAAACATACTAAGATGCTGATTTTTCTGTGAATAGAACTTTAGCAAGTACACACCATGGCAAACAAAGGTTAACATGTAAATACAATAGAACCAGTAAAAGACTTTTTTTAACCTAGAAACCAAAAGGCTAGTTTAGGTTTGAAAAATAAATCATGCTAATATACATATAAAGACATCCATCCATCCATTATCCAACCTGCTATATCCTAACTACAGGGTCACAGAAGTCTGCTGGAACCAATCCCAGCCAACACAGAGGGCAAGGCAGGAAACAAACCCCAGGCAGTGCACCAGCCCACCACAGGGCACACACACACACTAGGGACAATTTCGGATTGCTAATGCACCTTATCTGCATGTCTTTGGACTGTGGGAGGAAACCCTCGCAGATACGGAAGTGAACCCAGGTCTCCTAATTGCGAGGCAGCAGCGCTACCACTGCACCACCGTGACATATAATGACATAGTTATTAAATAAGGTGATAATGGATGGTTTTAAATTGCTCTAAATCTGTATTTTTTATTATTTCTAAACTAATACTTCAGTTTATACAGTGAAATTTAAACAGCTCTCCGATTCCATATTAAAGAAACATTAACTTGATATTTTCAAAGGCGAAATATATATTGCCAAAAAAAGTATTACATATATATTGCCAAAAGATCATTACATTTTGAATTACAAATGATATATCCATGTCTTATAGTAAACTGTAATGGTTAAATACATTCTAAAAATTTAGGACAATGCAGTGATTCATCAGGAAATACTTAAAGTATTCACCCCCCTGGAAGTTTTTCTGCAATCCATTTTCTCATGTAGCATCTAAGAATCTAGTAAGCACAAAGGTTAAGTGTCCAGTGTTTTCTTCATTAACTCCAGATTCAAGGAGAGCTTAACTCCTGGCTGTTTATTATGAGTGCAAGGCCTGTGGGTGATGCATCAAATGTGTACTTAAAAGGCAAAGGATTACCATTACTGGCAGAGCAGCAAAAATAAGTAAATCACAGAGATCAACAGTAAAATATTGCCATCTCACTAGATGAAACGGTACTTTTTTCTTATGCTTTAGAAATGAAAAACAAAACAAGCAGGAATAAGGAAGTATATCTAGCAACCCATGTCCAATGTATTTTCCAACACCTTAATACATACTCCAAAAAGAACCCTCACGTGTATGCAGCTATGAAAATTTGATTTATTATGCCTTATCATTTTTTTAAAAAACAAAGTGTGTATGTAAGAAATATTGTAATAGTGTTGGCAGGTTGCATCAGTCAGGTGCAATTTGTCCATAGTATGAGATGACATTCTATTATGTAAATGAGCAGCTTTACAGCCAATTGCATGGGTGCCTATAGAAACTGCAAGCCTGCAACGTTGCAAACAGTATTCCAACTACTGTGCTAGGGGCAAGCAGTCCTTTTAATTATAATGAACCACTTGATAGAGTCATGTAAAGAGCAAAGGATCCATTTGGGCACTTGGCACTGGAGCTACATTAATATTAGGAGTGGGATGAAAAGAAGAACTACCATCTGATTTTAGATGTGCCTAGTACTACAGATATCACACTAGCATTGCTTGGCTCTTTTGAGAAGTTGCTGGTGAGTCCCGAGGCTGAGATCTGGGATCTAGAGTGCTGTTTGCAGCATCAGTACAATAACTACAACAACATTTTATTTCTTGTATAGCCCAAAATCACACAAGGAGTGCCGCAATTAGCATTAACAGGTCCTGTTTTTGACAGCAAAGGCCTTGACTCCTTAAGAAGACAAAAAAAGAAATACTCCAAAGAAAATCCCTGCTTGTAAGGAAAAAAATGGAAGAAATCTTAGGAAAGGCAATTCAGGGAGAGACTCCTTTCTAGGTATATTGTGCATTTAGTGGATGTCAAAAATGGGTAAATACAATACCCAAAACAGAACACAAGTAATCCTCTTCACAGAGCTTGATGAACACTCATTGCCACCTCAGGAATACAACACAATTGTGCAATAGTAATAGTACAAACTAAAAAATTCAAGAATAGATTATAACGCTCAACATATACATAACTATCACATGGCCCACTGGCCATTCTATTGCTGTGTCAGTGCTGGGCCAGCCCGTCCAATGAAAGGACCCCTCTACCCAATTATTCCAGTGCTCCTTTATCAAAGACGGCTTTTCTGTAGGCAGGCAAACAACTTGGCAGTAAAGCAATAACACTAAGTGCCACATTTGAGTACTGAGAAGAGATTCAGAGTAGGAGAGTGTTAGAAACAGATTATAAATATCATTCTGTATCCCTTATGTTTTAGTACTAATGACTAACAACAGAGATGTAGCATGCACAACTATTCCGCAGCATTATTCCGGGTATGCTAAATTGAAGTTATGAGTCTTCAGCTGGGATTTAAAATTTAAGACTGAAGGGGCACCTCTTATATTAGCAGGCAGACCATTCCACAACTGCATGACCCTGTAACTACAAGGAGGAATACAGCTGAGAGACTGCTACATCTGCAGCTTCCCCAAACTTCTGTACCTGCTGAGGTTCTTTGCATGGCTGCATTGTTGCTAATGAAATTTACCACTGACCTCAGGTGAGCTGTGTGAAGCAGGGTCGGTGGTAAAACTGCAGCAAAGAATCAGACAGATTACAGAGGTGTTGCAAAGAAGGCAATGGAGGATGCATATAAAAGCTGAGATCCACACCTGGAAAGGTGAAACAAATAAGTGATTGAAAACTGCCAAGAGACTGGTTTAAATTTGCTCCAGACCAGGATTGTCTGCTACCTTGCGATCAACAGATCACCACACAGAAGTGTAGAGTCAAACTCCTCTACTGCTTTGCATGATAGTGCAGTGCTTCACATCTCTGCTGTACCATTAAACAGAAAAGTGCTCAAGACCCCTGCTTTTGTCACAAAGATCACCCCATCATTTTGTAGAGTTGTGTGTTGGTTGCTGAAGACAATAATGCTGAATTGAGGGATATGTAATAATGCTAACAATTTGCAACAGACAGGTATCAATCACCAATAGTATGAGAAAGCATTCCATCATATAAATGAACAGCTTTACAGCCAGTTGCAGGTATGTCTATATAAAAAGGAAACTTTCAATGTCAAAAATAGTGTTTCATCTAGGGTGGTAACTTTGAGCAGTCTTTGAAACCTCCTTAGTGTTAATCTTGAGCGTGTCTCAGGTTTGGATGTCTAATCAGTTAGGGTTAAACCTGAGTCACGCTCAAGATGACATGTAATGTTACATTTTATAGTGTTCAACCTGAATAACTCTTGAGACAATATTCTGCTGCCATCTAGTGGATGAAATAACATCATATTAAAAAAAAATCATGAATACTTCTAATGGCTCGTTTATACTTCATGCTCAGAACACGTACGTGCACACATTAAGGTTGCCACACGTTTCCAACATTAATTTGGCGCATCCTCTGCGCAGGTCCTCAGAAATTAATGTCATGTGTGCATGAGTTGCAGTACCAGCAAAAAGTCGGCGCAGTGTGATAAAAGTTGAAATGTGACATCAGTCTCTGTTTACTATCTACATGTGACAGAAAGCCTCTATGCAGATCCTACAGGATCAATGTGCGCGCTTCAATGTTTGATGAATGGTTTGATGTGGTGAAGCAAAATGGCGACATACAGATGCATTCGTGGTGCTTCTATATTCAAGCGTTGCATATTCCGGATCGTAATGACACAATACATTCTTTTGTGCCTTCTTTTTTTTCTGGGGCTTCCTCCTGACCTGACAGCAGCAGCAAAAGGCAATAGATCACCACACAGAACACATTAAAGGTATGATATTCCAACTCTTTGCACATTTAGAATCCTTAGATGTATACTTAATATCACTTTCATGATGAAATGAATTAAAGTATGTATGTTACATTACAGATAAATCGTTAATTTCATTTAAATAATGAATACTGTTAATAATTATACACATGGGGGTGACACAGTGGCAGAGCGGTACACTGCTGTCTCGCAGGGAGTCACATCGCTGATATTCCCTCCCTGTAGTTTACATGACTTCCCGCTGGGTTTCCACAGTGTGCTCCGGTTTCCTTCCAAAGATATGCAGACACTAAAATAACGTTAGTGTATGTGAGTGCTTGTATTCACCTTGCGATGAGCTGATGCCCCGTCCAGAGATTGTTTCTGCCTTGTCCCAAATGCTTGTTGGAATGGAAATGTCCTTGGATTGATGGATTTAATCATTACAAAAACTTTTCAGGGATATTTGTCATCAGAATTTATTGGGTGTTCCAGGCAATTCACATTACAGCGAAGCCAAACCTGTTTTCACCGTGATAATATCTCACACTGCCATCTGGTGGATTCCTCCAGATTTACGTAAAGTACGCACACAAGTATAAACAGTAAAACACTTGTGTGGCAGGAGTGTCCACTGGAGCATGAGTCTCGTCGCGTTGGTGAAGTATAAACCCAGCCTAAGGATTCTGCCACTTTATGGTAACTCTATGGTGACTTATCAATATTCATGAGTGGGGCGGAACCCCCAATAAAAAACAAAATGGCAAACAAAAAGATGCAAAAGCAGTTTTAGGATGAAAAGAAACTGATGACAATGTGAATTTGTCATCAAATGCTGACACGGAAAGTGCAACTGATGAATGATACAGAACTGTACGACCAAACAAGGACAAGGACTGGCAGAATGTTATCCTCCTAAGAACTGTTTACAATGTGGCAACTGTCAGTGTTCATGTCAGAGAAAATGTGAGTCATTAAACCTTATAATGTGGTAGAGAGCAATAAGACAACTGGCACATTGATTGTGTATGTCAGGCACTGACATTCTACCCTGTCATGTGCAAGTTTCTACTGTATTTATGCTGCCATAATTGAATTTTTGAGTATGCATGCTTCTGTTATATGTAACTCTTTTTTTAATGGAAAAAAATGTAATGTACTTGTGTTTTTCTAGGGAGACCTGTCACGTACTTTACTTAGGTCAACAAGAAAAATGACAAAAATTCAACATTTGCTATTTTTGATGGACAATACTTTGTACTAACTATCAACCAATAGACTGGCCTTGACGTGCACACAAGAAATCAATGGCAAAATGGAAAACTCATTCCTTTATAATGCAGTGTCAGCACTTCAGTTTTTTCTAGTTTTATAATTTTTTTTTTACATTCTATTTTTTTTTTAGATGTCATTTTATTTTTTGTTTTTATTTAGTTCTAGTTTTTCACCATTTAGTAAAGTGAGTATTGGGGGCTCTGTATATTTTCCAAAGTTGTGTGAGTTACCTGGATGTTATAGCCTGCCACCATGATACAAAAATTAAACAGTCTGATAAAGCTATATAGCAGAAGGTGCCAAGTGTAGACCACAGTAGTAAGAAGAAGATGTAGGAATGGTAGCATATTGTGTTGCATGTTTCAATGTGAATATAGAGAGTTATTGGCCTCACACCTATTTCAGACTTAATTTTTTCTTTCATTTACAGATACGAGACACTATTTTTTAGTTTTAGTCAGTTTTTGGGTTTTTATTTAATTTTAGTCAATTAAAAAAATGTACATGAACACTGTTTTACCAGACTAAAAACACAGTTGTTAAATTGTAATTATTGTTATAATTCATGTTGCACACCTGTCAGGCTACCAAATCGTTTGACCCAGTGAGTCAGCTACCTGATGACATCATTCTTAGTTAATTTTGACTCAAGTACATTTCATAGTGTTGAGGTTGAAAACATGTGTGTGGCAGGTTGAATTACACCATGGCTTACATTAACCGAAATGTACTTTATCGTGAGATGACTTTCACTCATTATCTGAGCAGGTTTTGCCTTTAATTTGCTAAATATCTGAGTTTTTAAAATCTCTGGAATAGCTTGAAGATACTAAGTGCCTTTGTTGTGGCCAGAAAGCATACACTTTTATACTGGGTAATGAAAATGTTAGGAAAGTTTATAACTTGTACATAACAAAAAGGCTAATTTAAATTAGACCTTACATTAAAGTTTTTGTATAATTATGATTTATAATGTTTCCTCTAAAACATTCCAAGTCAGAGAGCTGCCGTTGTTCTGTCCGGCTGGTATGTAAGGCTGTGAGAAAGAAATGAGAGAGCACAAGCTTTGAGCTGGTGTCAGCTTCACACCAGAAGATTTATTCTTCACTTCAAAAAGAACATACTTCAGGTGTTAATAAAATCGGTGTAACTAATAGTCTTCAATTCAGTCCCATTCATAAAACATGGCCATATCTGCAACTTAAAACTAAAACAGTTCCTTTACATTCACAAGTAAACAATTTGGTTAAGCTCACTTGACCCATTAACACAATCTTATATTACAGTATCACAGTAAACATATTCACTTACAAAGTATCACAGTAAACATATTCACTTACAAAATACACATCTATGAACAACTATGCGTACTTTATTCTTTAACAATATATGTTCACTGTATTCATGAAATGTAAAACTAAATTTTGTTTTTAACTATCTTAACACAGCTGGCTCTTATAGCTCTTTATTGTACTATAATGTAATTTCTATTGTTCTAGTTTCCTCATTTTATTAAACGTTTATGTTTTCTTTACTAAAGTTAATCATTTAATGTTTACATATTGTAATCTGCAATACTTTCACAATGCTAGCTATTTTTTACAAAGTACCACATAACAGAAAAATTGTTAGAACTGGAACTGGAAGAAGTAATGGCAGTGTGCTTAGCTGCTGCGGCTGTGTGCTCTCCAACTCAGAGTTTGTTTTTTCCACCCTGCCTGGATAAATACACGTATAGCCAGCAGGATATTTTATCTATTGGCTTACAAAGCGAGAGTTGCTCGACATCTGAGTTTCTCCGCGTCCGCAACATTCCGGATGACATCGCATGGACATTGGGCTCTCCATGGATTACAGTCCCAGCTTTGAGGAGGCAGCAATGGTGCAAAGACCATAAACAAAAGTAGGGGGTGCTGAGGCAGCATGCTAGCGAGGCTAAGGAAGCAGCCACATAAACCACGGCTTCCAAGCATTTTTTCTTCAAATGTGAGGTCTCTGGCATATAAATTGGATGAGTGGAAGCTGCGGATTGCAACGGAAAAGATCATCAGGGACTGCTTCATCCTGCTGATCATGGAGATGTGGCTTAACTCACTTATACTGGACACGGCTATCGAGATAGAAGGCTACAGAGCACACCGACAAGACAGAACAGAGAGCTCCGGTAAGAAAAGCGGAGGTGGTCTGTGCATTTATGTGAACAATAGTTGGTGTACGATATCCACCATGCTCCACTCTGCTCAATACTCCTGTGTGAGGAGTGCCCATCTAATGACCTGGAGGTGGAATAGCACTCAGTTAACTGCAATGAAATCACATGAGGGATTAAATCCTTAAAATATGTAAACAAGATTAACAGGGGTGCTTCTTTGCTCTCTGTCTCATTTTAACATTTTAAGTCTTTTTACTCCCTCATCCTTTTCTTAATTTATTTCTGAGTTTACTGGTTTTTTAGCTGTCTACAATAAGTATGTGAACTAGTGTGACACCAGTAAAGAAAAGGGATCAAATCCAATTTAATCTTGAAAAATAAAAGAAGGAAGCACTCCCTCTACTTAGTTTGCAAAAACTTGAATCTCAAGATCTTAATGGAATACTCCACCAAAAAATCATATTTTTATATGTTTTATGATCCCCATTTAGTTTTTTAGTGTTGGCCAAGAAAAATGTTTTCATGTTGAATGGTTAGAAAGAAGTTTATCACATAACAGAACTCAATGGTCACCAATTCAGTACAAAGGGAAACAATGTCAAGACATCCATGAGAAAAAGAAAGCAAATGTAATGTTACTTGTGTCACACAGTCCACATGTCTTTTATACAGTCGCCATCTCAAAATATGCAAAACAAATGCTTCTTTGCTAGTGTTAAATAGATACTTCTTGAATTATCAGTTCATACACAAACAGTAAACCCAAACACTCATGTGACTTTTTAAATCGAAGAAATGGTTGTTGACCACAGGGATAGATGGGTCTTCAAGTTAAAAACTCTGTATTTATCCATGGTTGTTTCCTCATGTTGTTTGTGGCTGTAAAAAGCTGGTTACCACTGAGTTCTGCTATGTGGTTAACAGTCAAAGTACATGAGGTAAGTATCATATATAAAGAAATATAATTTTTGGACAGAGTACTTCTTTACAACTGTTTTTGAACAGGGAAACTGCAATAAATTAAATTCTGTATGCAAACACAGCCTTTTGAAGAGTTAAGTGGTCTCACATCTTGCATATTCGTCATTAATTTATGGAGATGTGGCAACTTAATCCTTTCGATTTTCTGGTTTGCAATTTATTTTTTGTGAAACATGGTACATTTTTTGTCCCCTTGGATATAATTTAAATATCTTGCAAAGAGGTCTGCCAGCTATCTCTTGAGATGTGTTACTTTCAACAAAACTATCAATTTGTGTGGAGATACATGTAATAAAATCTTCATCGGCTAATAATAATGGGTTGAGTCACCAACTGAGAGTTAAATTAGCAGTGCTTGATATTGTCAACTTCAGGAAAAATGAAAAATGGTGTGAAATTACAGTGGTATCAGAATTATGAGATTTGACACATGCAAATTTTTATTGATAGAGCTGCAATCAATTTATAACTAACTATGATGCATTGAAGAGAAAAATGCATATTGTTTTTATTATGAGGAAAAAAATCGACATGAGTCTGGCAAAGTGGTGAGTGTTGTTGCAGTTGAAGGTAAACTATCTAAAACATGGTTTAATACAGGTAGTCCCCAGGTTATGAACATCTGATCTACGCCTTATGAACAGGGCCGCAGCTGCGACACATGCGCCTCAGTAACTACCGCCCTGTCATCTTCGGCCTGGGGACGCTGCAAGCTGTGGCTGGACGGAGGCTGGAGAGGGGTGATTTTGCTGCTTGTGCAGTGTAGTGTCCCTCGGGCCGGCATCAAGTGGTGACCCGTGCTCCATAGTCACTGGGGCCACAGCTATCGCTCGTGTGCAGGACAGAGGCTTGATGGGGCGGTTTGCTGCCCACCCACTATGCTGCTGGATGGAGCGGAAGGGGGAGTTTCACTGCCCACCCCATTCGTTCTCGGTGGGTGGCTGGTAATGCTGCAAGCTGTGACCCGGTTGTGGCTGAACGGAGGCCATTGAGGGTGAACGGGGTGGTGGGGGGTAGCATTGTAGTGTGCATCGGCTGGCTGCCTGTTGAATGGGGGCGGTGGTGGGTGATTCACTAACCACCTTTGGCCACACCATGTTTGTTCTCGGTGGGCGGACGCTGCAGGCAGCATACTGTAGTGGAGGTGACTGTGTGGTGGGCGGGTGATGAGCTGCTCCTATATGTCTCTTGTCAGTAAATCATACGTGTTGACGATGGGTGCCTTCCTGCTGTTATAACGTTTACAGTGCTGTACAGAAGAGCTCATCTTAACCTTTTGTCTTCACCCTTCAAGAATGTCTCTGAAACACAAATCTGATGCAAGTGCTGGTGATACAGTAAAGAAGAGAAAAACCATCACCATTGAAAATAAAGTAGAAATAATAAAAGGTCAGAGAGAGGTGAAACTCCATCATTCATTGGCAGAGCACTTGGTTACAGTTGGTCAACAATAGCATTTATTAAAATAATGGACCTGTTCTGACTTACATACAAATTCAACTTTAATACAAACCTACAGTCCCTATCTTGTATGTAACTCGGGGACTTCCTGTACACAGTCAAAATCTTGTGTTATATGTTTGCCACTTTGGAATATTAGCAATTAACTCCTTAACATCCCAATTAGGCACTTATCTGCTGGTTAGAATTAAGATAGGTTTGTTTACTTTTTCTGTTACTATAATATAACACTCTATAGTGATTTTCTCAGAAGCCACTAATGGGGCTGCTTTATGAATAATTTTTACAGCTAATGTTTATGCTATTATTGAAATGTAATACCTGTCCAACCAAGTTTTCCTTCAACCTAGGTTGATATTTAATATTTAAAGTGTCTCATATAATAAGTCTATGTCTAATTTACATAAAGTGAGATTTGATATGACTTCTTTTTAATTTGAAAGTAAGACCCTTGCTATGGCACTTTCTGTTTCTTAACACTAGAATTACCAGAGCCTACGAAAAAACTCGTAATTCCGTCCCACCTTAAATCGCTTCTTATATCCCTTCACACCTCTCCATGGCGCCCTTTGTCTTCTAAATGTGCTGATAAAGAGAAGCTTGGAGCAGCCGGCTATTCCATCCCCCCACCAATTTAGAACGTGCACGAACTTCTCTTAGCTCATGCCTTGATTGAGTATCTGGGAGTGAAGTGGAGTTTTAGAGTGGAAATAATAGATCATTATTTGGAACACACACATTTCATGTCTGTTCTGTTTCTACAGTAATCTGTGTCAACACATTGTTAAAACAGAAACGTTTTTTTATATTCTAGTAGTAGATGACAAAATGTAGGCATAAACTATATAATGTATGAAGCCTGAAGTCCAAATAGCAAAGAAACATTCTCACAAGAATAACACAATTGCGCTTTTATTCAAAAATATAACTGCAGAAACAAAAAGCCGCCTTAACATGCGACATTGACAGCAATTTAGTGTAACTGCCTCCGTGGTTCAATAGACTCAGCCCCCGCTTGAAAATCAAGAGGTCGTGAGTTCGAACCTGCGCCTCTCCGTTTTGAGAAGTAAACTGCTCTTAGTCTTACTGTTTTAGAATAAAAGCATACAGTACATTTGATTTCAGTCTGTAACAGCTGGTGCAATTTATGATCCTTGTAAAGGTTAGCTTTTTTTTTTTTTTAATTCACTTTTCATTCTCTCAGTCGTGTTCAGAATCAATCCATACAACCCCATCTGACACGGCTGTTTTCACTAAAGACGCGCTATAGCTCTGCAGTGTACCACGATGCATACTAATGCCCCCCCACCCGGTTCTGACACACATACGCTGGCGAAGCTGCCTTCTTCATATCTCACCGTCACTTGATTTTCTTTTTATTCAGTTTTATTGAGTGTTCCTGCCAGTCCCCGCATGTTGCTGTATGCTGGATATTTTCACATGTATTGTCTCTTTCTTTCAGGTGTGTAATAGAAACCACAGCATAGAGAGAAGTGTGTACAGGAAAAGGCGATGGAAAAAGTGCACTTGAACAAAAGGGGATGGGGAGGGGTTGGCGTTAGTATGCATCGTGGTACACTGCAGAGCTATAGCGCGTCTTTAGTGAAAACAGCCGTGTCAGATGGGGTTGTATGGATTGATTCTGAACGCGACTGAGAGAATGAAAAGTGAATTAAAAAAAAAAGCTAACCTTTACAAGGATCATAAATTGCACCGGCTGTTACAGACTGAAATCAAATGTATGCTTTTATTCTAAAACAGTAAGACTAAAAGCAGTTTACTTCTCAAAACGGAGGGGTGCAGGATCAAACTCGTGACCTCTTGATTCTCAAGCGGGGGCTGAGTCTATTGAACCACGGAGGCAGATACAATAAACTGCTGTCAATGTCGCATGTTAAGGCAGCTTTTTGTTTCTGCAGTTATATTTTTGAATAAAAGCGCAATTGTGTTATTCTTGTGAAAATGTTTTTTTGCTATTTGGACTTCAGGCTTCATACACTATATAGTTTATGCCTACATTTTGTCATCTACTACTAGAATATAAAAAACATTTCTGTTTTAACAATGTGTTGACACAGATTACTGTAGAAACGGAACAGACATGAAATGCGTGTGTTCCAAATAACGATCTATTATTTCCACTCTAAAACTCCACTTCACTCCCAGATACTCAATCAAGCTGAAGTTCGTGCACGTTCTAAATTGGTGGGGGGATGGAATAGCCGGCTGCTCCAAGCTTCTTTATCAGCACATTTAGAAGACAAAGGACGCATGGAGAGGTGTGAAGGGATTTAAGAAGCAGTTTAAGGTGGGACGGAATTACGAGTTTTTTGGTAGGCTCTGGTAATTCTAGTGTTAAGGAGACTGGCCAAGGTGAGATCTGAAAACTGGTCATTGGAGCTGTAAGACAGCAGTTCAATCCACTGTGTCACACAAATACATATGCATACATAAATAACTGTTTCAAAGATTTAGGACATTTTTTGATCCCTAAAGAGAAAGTAAAATGTATCTATTTATTTATCCATCTGTGTCCTGGTGAAAATGTATGTTGATATTAAATTTCCTCAATAATTATATTGTAGATATATAGTGCAGTTACTTTATATTTTGGAATGATGGAGAAGTTTGCTGAACATTGCAGAAAATTTTGAAATGTTTATTATTTTAAGTCCTATGTGAAAATCGATCATTTCATGTAGTTGCTCTTCTGGGAAAAGGTAATTCAGAATGAATTGATTTTCTGTTAGAAAATTTACATGCAAGAAGTATGTGTCTTGTTAGACCTCATTGATATACACCATGTATTTTAATGAAGAAAATGACGCACATATGAACTGCGTCCTAATTTTCTTTCTTCAGTTATCTGTATACTTGTGAGCTAAATTAACAGAATTTATAAGATTGGTCATTTACTGTTTTTTGTGTTTTCTGCTGTCTGGTTTGCTTGTGTGGATATTAGGATAGCCCATACAGCATGTGATTGACAGTGGTACGGCGGAGGGCAACCCATTCCATTCCATTCTGATGGAATCTGCATAAATCGCACTGTTTTTCAAAACGAGAGAGGAGGACAGCCATCGAGAACAAAATTCGGAAAAGACCTAACCAGATAGATCAACATTTGCCTGGGCCATGGGAAAAGGTTCTGCAGCTTCAAAAGACCTGTCTATTAGGTGGTGGTCAGAGATTCACTCTAGGAATGCAAATTTTGCCTTCCATTATTACTAGCAGACTCGGGTGAGCTCACAAAGCCCTTTTTTTTTTTATACTGGCTCAGACTGACTGTGAAACATTTTACAATTAAGATTTAAGCTGTCTTGGTTCAGCTGACATTCTACAATCCACTTGTTAACAGCTGACTGATACTTTGGATTTGGGTGTGAACCTTGGAGGGGGCTAGGGGTTGGATTTTCCACTGTATATATTTTATTTGCACGTATAGGAGTTAGACTTTTTGAGTGTTTTTTTTTTGTATAATATACACTCACCTAAAGGATTATTAGGAACACCTGTTCAATTTCTCATTAATGCAATTATCTAATCAACCAATCACATGGCAGTTGCTTCAATGCATTTAGGGGTGTGGTCCTGGTCAAGACAATCTCCTGAACTCCAAACTGAATGTCAGAATGGGAAAGAAAGGTGATTTAAGCAATTTTGAACGTGGCATGGTTGTTGGTGCCAGACAGGCCGGTCTGAGTATTTGACAATCTGCTCAGTCACTGGGATTTTCACGCACAACCATTTCTAGGGTTTACAAAGAATGGTGTGAAAAGGGAAAAACATCCAGTATGCGGCAGTCCTGTGGGCGAAAATGCCTTGTTAATGCTAGCGTCAGAGAAGAATGGGCTGACTGATTCAAGCTGATAGAAGAGCAACTTTGACTGAAATAACCACTCGTTACAACCGAGGTATGCAGCAAAGCATTTGTGAAGTCACAACACGCACAAGCTTGAGGCGGATGGGCTACAACAGCAGAAGACCTCACCGGGTACCACTCATCTCCACTACAAATAGGAAAAAGAGGCTACAATTTGCACGAGCTCACCAAAATCGGACAGTTGAAGACTGGAAAAATGTTGCCTGGTCTGATGAGTCTCGATTTCTGTTGAGATATTCAAATGGTAGAGTCATAATTTGGCGTAAACAGAATGATAGCATGGATCCATCATGCCTTGTTACCACTGTGCAGGCTGGTGGTGGTGGTGTAATGGTGTGGGGAATGTTTTCTTGGCACACTTCAGGCCCCTTAGTGCCAATTGGGCATCGTTTAAATGCCACTGGCTACCTGAGCATTGTTTCTGACCATGTCCATTCCTTCATGACCACCATGTACCCATCCTCTGATGGCTACTTCCAGCAGGATAATGCACCATGTCACAAAGCTTGAATCATTTCAAATTGGTTGCTTGAACATGACAATTAGTTCACTGTACTAAAAAGGCCCCCACAGTCACCAGATCTCAACCCAATAGAGTATCTTTGGGATGTGGTGGAACTGGAGCTTCGTGCCCTGGATGTGCATCCCACAAATCTGCATCAACTGCAAGATGCTATCCTATCAATATGGGCCAACATTTCTAAAGAATGCTTTCAGCACCTTGTTGAATCAATGCCACGTAGAATTAAGGCAGTTCTGAAGGCGAAAGGGGGTCAAACACCGTATTAGTTTGGTGTTCCTAATAATCCTTTAGGTGAGTGTATTTCTCCCTGTTTACTGTTGCTGCCTTATAGCTGTTTTTTTTCATGTACTATATATATTCATTTGTTTTGTTCAAGCTTATCATTTCAAAAGGGGACATACGGTGGGACACTTAGGGGTGCGATATTGTCTTATCCTTTTATCAGCCACCTTACTAGTAGGAAGGTGAGCAGAAGTGAATGGCCCATTTCAGGATGTTGGGTCCATTGCACTGGAAAACAAAAATGATATACTGTTATTTTTTAACCTTTTTTAAATCCTTGTCCTCTTTTTATTTTTTAAGCCAAAGACGTTTTTCAAAGAAGTGTAGTGTAGTGAGTGTAATAAATATAGCTAATGTCATGCTATTGAAAACACTAAATAGTCACTCCTAATCTCTCTTTTGGAGGTCACTTGAAATTAGTACGACAATCCTCCAAAGGGCTCTGTACCGGTGAGTCTGTAGATGGGGATAGATGCCGAAATAGGATCCATGTTTTATAACTGGTATGCTGGTTTTCTGTTTTTATTTTCAAAGCTCATGTTTTGTTCTGCAATTAAATGGATTTCTTGTTCACAACTCAATCATGAATGGCTTTACTCCAAATGTCTGTTAATCGTAACACATTCCCAGTTGTCAAGATTGACATTAAACTTCCTCAAGGTTGTTTTAAGGTTGTCATTCTAACAGACCCAGATTTTTATAACCATCATTAAGCTTTCAGGTTTTGTTTTGTATTTTTTACGTAATGTCTAAATGTGTTTTAACATAATTTTACAAAATTACTAAAAAGTCATCCTAATATATTCTCTTTCAGTAACAGTTATTAGTATTCTCTCAGAATATGGATTGAAAAAGTTAATGTATTACCTTTAAGAACTGCACAAAAATAAAATCTATTCATGTTATCAACAATCTTGATTGTGTAAAAATCAGTAAGTTAGTAAAAACATTTGATGGCTACACATTGATAGGCTTGCATAACCCACAGATGTTTTTAACCCATTTTTAATGTGTTGACACATACTTAATGTTACCAAAGTAAAGTGAATAATGATGAAAAAATGTAAACAATATTAATTTAGTCACAAATTTAAGGAGCCAGGAAGATCTGACCATCAGGACCATGTTGTTGCCAGACCACAAACTCTGAAACTGAGTGAGCAAACGAGAGAGAAAGACGAATGAAAAAGTGAAAGATGACATGAGTAGACCACTCTGCATCCTTAGTATGCCTCTCCAATTATAGGATTCTACTGGGCCACCTTCCACCCTCACAAACATATCTGTGAAACACAGATAAGAAGAAAGATAAAGAAACTTTCTCCAGTCAAAGGGAGGGGTGGGGCTGAAAAAGTAAGGAATTAAATTGAATTCACACCAACAAGGGGCAGCAATGTGTTAGAAAATTATTCCTCCTCAAATAGAGACAGAAAAGATTTTAAATGAGAAATGACTGGAAGACAGACGAAGTCAATAAACATGCCAAGCTCAAACTGGTAATTTAAACAATTAACCGTTACAGCACACAATGCTAATTAAAAATGAAGATTTAAAGATCAAAAAGTTGTAGATGCAAACAAAATAAAAATTTGCTCTGAACAGCTCACAGAATTAAGTAGATGCATTAAGTAGATGGGTCACTGCTGTAAAGGATATCACAAGTGATGCACACCCAAGTACTTCTGGGTAAGATCTACATGAAAATGCCAAAGCTGTGGCAGCACCTGTAACAAAACCGTAATGATGCTGTGGTAAAGCACAAAAATATTTCAACTTTTAAGGGACACATTCTAGAGAAAAGCAAATTTAATATTTGGGTTTTTTGGGTAAGAGGCCATTACTAATGGGCTTCCCATCTATTGAGAGCATTTGAGGTTTGTATTTAATAGAAACAGGTTTTATATTTCTGAAGTAGTGTCAATAATAAAATATTTGACTTTACCACAATGAATAAGTGCAGATAATTTAGTGTTGTTTGTAACCTCTGGCAACATAAGTAGAAACTCACGTACCTAATACTGACAGAATATTTGACCTTTACATTATGTTCCCTACATAAGCTCAATTTTCTCCAATGCTTTTATTTTTTACATACAAGTTTGTTTCATTAAATTCCTTTAGTTTGTATGATTTTTCACAAGAGGACTAGTATAGTCCAGAACCAGAGGTGCCTGCCTTCTTAGGAACTGGAACAATGGAGGATGTTCTCCAGAGCAGCAGCAACTTAATGACAGACTGAGAAGGTGTCAGAAGATGCCATGAAGTTGGTCAGCACAGGCCTTAAGAACTTGAGGACTGATTCCATCTGGTGCTGCGACTTCTCCTTTGTGTAGCCTCCTCTGTAATGGGTCAATTAATTATTGTTAAAGCATGTCTTTTGTAATACAGCCATCTTGATTTTTAACAACTTAAGCCAACTAGATTAAGCATTTAAAAATTAAGTCATTAGTGCTTTTGCTGTTGGGTTTATGGAATTTATAAACAATGATGACATAGTTAAAACATGTGATTTTGCATGTAACATAGATCAAACAACATACCAACATTTAACTATGTGCAATGATTACTTTATCGCACAAGTGACAAGTGAAAAAATAAAATGACCTGTTTATATTCAGCTACTGATACCTTAAATCAATGATATTTTTAATGAATATCATTGGCTAAAAACCAAGAAAGAGGTCAGTTTTACATTGAGAGAAATTCAGCCCGGACACAAACAGACTGAAACCAGGAGTTCTTAAATCACACACGTTTAAAAAATAGAGGTCTCATAACCCAAGTCCCACACACACACAGATTCCAGCACCAAACATCCTTACTCTGGCCTTTCAATGTCCGTGGGCCGCCTCTCTTCCGTCCACTGGAGCTTTGTCCTACTCCAGCACCTGACTCCAGTTCCTAGGAAGGTGGTATGGCTAAACAGTTTTCAAAAACATGAAAAATTGTCTGCGAAATAGGGAGCAATCCAAGAAACAGACAGCATACAATATACAAATGTGTGTTCGACGATGTAACGCCTCGGCGGGGTGAATGCTGGAAGCAGCCTCAGCTCAGGTACTGCACCCTCCATCAACTGCCCCATTGTGCTGTCCTGCTACTGATGTACTACCGCATCTTAGCTGCTGTCTCCCCAATTTTGCAGTGTTGAATGTAAGAAGAAAATCAGCATATGAAGAGGACACTGGGAATATAGGCAAACTTCACATTAACAGCAACAAAGAGAAGGGCTTGAACCAAGAAAAATAGTGCTAAGTAATGCACCACTATGCTGTATTGTCATAGAGATGAAAGCAGAGTTGTGGTCAAGGGCACAGTATCACCATGGGATATAGTCAGTGGCAGCAACATTTTCAGGAAACCTGTATGGTGAAAAAGATAGAGAGAATAAGCTGGGAGAAAAAATTAAAAAATGAACAGAAGACTCACCGTCACAATCAAGACATGGTGTGCAAGCAGAAGCCACTGGAGATGGCAAGCTAAAAACAGTCCTTATTAGATTGCCTTATTTCTGTAAAAGAAAACAAATCAAATAAAGAAGAGTTTTAAGGGTGCATCAGTCAAGAAATGTGAAAACATAAATCTGATGTCATCTGACTAGAAAATATTAGGCCTTAAAGAATATAGGAAACCTAGTCAAACTAGAGCTAAACCATTGTGAAAACCGAGCACAGTTTGCTGCATCTGACATGGAAAATGTTTGAATATAACTTGTTCTGTATTCAACCAAATTATTTGGGATACAAGCAGTTCAGTTGCCAATGACAAAGACAAATGTATAAATACATATGTACTCAAACTTTGGCATGCCAAGCACAAATATGCAGTGAATGGTTTTATTGTAGTTTCTGTATCTGCCAGATTGCATAAAGATCTGCTTGGACACCAAATTGCTTTAATACTTATTTTACTTTTGATTTGTTATAAAAGCTAGTAATCTCTTTTTTGTGTATGTTTAAACCAAGCTTGTCAAATGACAAAATACAATAATAATAATCCCAAATATGAATGTAACATATTAGCAATTTATACCCATTTAAAATTAAAGCAAAAGTCATTTTAACTTTATTTATGTGATGTGAAAGGTACTTCAGTACCTTGAAACACTGCAGGTTTTAAAAAGTATATTGAAGACCAGTTGCTAGTTAATGATTAAAATATAAGTCTTTAAAATTTTATTAGAAACATTTTTCATTAAGACTTAATATAATTAAAGTGTAATGTATGCAGGCATTCCTGGTATTTGAACAAGCGATATATCACATTTACACTTAGAACATTAAAGTAATTTTGATTTTCAGTCTCAAAGTCTTAAATCCATTTGGATTTTTTTTTTTAATTAGATGCCTTTGCATGATCAATAAGTTGGTATTTGAGGTTTTAAGTATTGCTTACTAATTAAATTATGTCCCTGGGGAGCATCTAACTATATCAGTGCCCTTTTCCTTTGCTATCTGGTTTATTCCCTACCATTTAAAAAATATACTGTTGCCTAGATTCAAGACAGAAACATGAAATAGGACTAGATACAGTATAGCATATTACATTTAATATCATTTTCATCTTGTTCACAACAATTCATTCGATTTTAAAGCCTTCATACTAGAGTAAAAGATTATAGGGAGTCTGAGCCCAGCATCATCACCATTATCATAGTGTAATGAACACAAGCTACAAAGGGTGACCTGCTACATCTCACCAGCCTGATTAGAATGGGGTAAAAACAAAAGGCCAACACCTTAACTGTATTTCCTCCAAAATGCTTCCTATCCTTTTACAAAATTCATTTACTTTATTAAAATTAAAGGAATTCACTGAAAAAATATTCAACATTATCCATACCCAAACACTTAAACATGCATTGTTAAATATATATATATATATATATATATATATATATATATATATATATATATATATATATATATATATATATATACACACACAGGTATATATAGTATAAACTGCAAATTAAGATGAGCCCTTTAGAAACAAAGAAACAATGAGCGCAGTTTAAAAATGATTATAGTGAAAAAGAATGGAACCTGCCCCATCAAAAATGAGCAAAACTGGAAAAGTTGGGGAATTCCTGTTCAACGCTGCTTTTACTGTCATTAATCTTTTCTTTTCAGCTACTCCAGTACACCACCAGACTTACTGTTCGAGGTGGCTACTTATCTGAATAACAAACCTGTCAGCCACTAACTGATCAATGTTTAGGCTCAGAATACTTGTCACTCAATACCCCACTGCTTTCAGATCAATCAAATAGTTCGGCAAGGTTCCTACTTTATTTTCCTTACCATCCTTTGTTGTAGTAGGCTGGTCTCCAGCCGTTTGACTTGGTAACTGAAACACACTAATTTTTAAGAAATACAATAATACATTTTATTAATAGACATAAGGATTAAGGAAATAAGACAACTACACATATATTTTGACATATAAGACACAGGCAGACTAGACAGACAACCGTATAACATAGAGAGACTGGCTGTTTATTTTTTATTTAGAATTATAATATATCTTGGCAGAGATAAATAGTTTTATGACACCAAGAGGTTGTCAGTTCTCTGCTCCTCATACAGAGAACAGCTCATCAGCTTTTAATTTCAGGGAGAAGATTCGGAAGGTAATTTGATGAGTGAGAGCAGACTTCTCATGGGAGTTTCCTTTGAGTTTTCTTGAAATAACTGAGAGAGCCAGAGAGTGTCCCAAGCATTGGCCAAATGGGATGCGTGGAACTAGTTTTAATGGGATGTATAATTTCTCCTAATTGGATTAAAGACACTTCCAGGTTGGGTTCTTCTGCCCATCAGACTTGACATCTTTGTTTTTGCTTGAGTCCATTTTGTGCCTTCTCGCTAAGGAAGTTAACAGAGGGGCCTCCAGAGAGATAGTAGGACTGATTTACACACAAACAGATTCTGGTCCAAGCTGGAGTTCAGTCACATAGTTTGGAATGTAAATGGGGGAAGACACAGCTAGATGTCTGCCAAATCTTCTGCCTTACAGGTTTGGTGTGCTTCTAAAGCCTATCAGAATGGGAAATGCCCACTTTATCCTACACCTCCTTGGATGAGTAATTTCATTAATGAGTAATTTTTTTCACTTTCTGCAAGGACTGAACAACACAGTATGTGGGTTATTGCCGAAACAATATAAATGTCTTAGCATTTTATACCATGGTATAACATTTTACCATGTTGCTGTGTAAAATGGCCCTATATATTTTCACTGTACGAGTCAGTGAGAAGTCAAGCAAAATGACACCTTTCATTGGCTAACTAAAAAGATTACAATATGCAACCTTTCGAGGCAACTCAGGCCCCTTCTTCAAGCAAGATATAAACATCTTACATTACAACTTGCCTGAAAAAGGGGCCTGAGTTGCCTCAAAAAACTTGCATACTGTAATCTTTTTAGTTAGCCAATAAAAAGTGTTAGTTTCCTTGACTTCTCACTGCATCCATAATGGCTAACACGGTACAACACCCTAGTACTACAGACACTGTAAGAGTCATAAATTGTTCTAATATAGAAAGAATTTTCTTTTTTTCCAGCAAACTGTCAACCTTTAATATACTGTTTGAATTTCAGTGTAAAGTGATAATTTATTAAAAAAAAAATTATAAGCCTTCTAGATATTACGTTAAGATGTAATATATAGTCATAAAATTGAACTTCATTGATTTTGATATATGTACTCATCATAAAGCTAACAAAAGTATTTACATCTATAGTTTGTATGAAAAACATATATTTTAATAATATTAGGTTCCACCTACAGAAAGGCATTCAGTAAAGAAGGTCATTTTACAAGCTATTTCAGCATACCACACTTAATATCATGGTGGCTTTAGTCAGCGCAAATCAAGTTTAATAGATAATCTGAGATTATTTCAGTTTTCCAAAAGGTATTTTTTTCTCTTTAAATTGTAAAGTGTAGCAAGAAAAGAAGTATCAATGGATGCATTTCATGGTCATTTATCTGGAAATGATGAACCTGTCAGGCTACAGTCTAGTGATTTACTTTATTATTTTATTTCATCAATTGTAGCAGGAAAAGATAGGATCGAATCTATGAAATGTATCAAGAAGATGTACCTTTTTATCTGTGTTTTTTTAACTGCTAATATTAAAATAAGTATTCAAAATTTAAAGCCAAATTTGATACTCTATTAATAGCATGTTAAATTAGTGGAATTTTCACACATTTAAGTAATTTCAAATGATGACCTGAAAATTGACTAAAACTACAAGTAACAGATGCATTTTTCAAGGGATCAACATTAAACATATGCTTTAAACTTGATTTAAACTTTACATATGCAAAGGATAGCAGCGCAATAAATTTTATAAATAGTATAGGAGTAGTAAAACTACAGTATAAGCTAAATTTAAAAATAATAAAAATCACAGAAGCAGACAGATGGGAGGATATTTTGCTGTCTTCAAATGGGAGTAAAGCATACTGTACATGTGAACAGGATGCAACTCTTATAGAGAATAAATACTTGGACAATTGTTTATTTTTATTTAGAGAACTTTTTAGTTTTAGGCAGTATTTCATGTCCATGCTTCACGTAATACTAAATCTAGGAATGTAACTGTGTGTTTCTGAATACATGACTCAGTTTAGAAGGATAGATTATGGTTATGAAAATCATCAAAAGAAAATATTGAGAGATAAAGTAGTGTGTGGCATAAAAACAATCACATTCAGAAATAAACTGCAAGCCAACTCATAAATGATTTCTTGAAAAAGATCTGAAGGAGGTTCAGGCTGTTGTAATAGGAAATAAATAAAACAGAACGTCCCCAAGTCAGTGCCAAATATATTTTAGTAAAAAAAAAATTAGGCAGTTATTTTGTATTATTCATTGAAGATGGATGTTCAATCTGGAATAACTTCTAAGATAGCAAGTATTTACTATTACAAATGTTCCCTATAGCAGATTAAAAATAGATATCCAAAATATTGGGCCAAGGGAGAGAAGTACATTATAATCCTGCCTTGCACCTGATGATTGCTGGGATATGCCCCAGCTTCCTCACGACCCTGCTCTGGATCCATTGAACAAGAAAATGAATGGGTGGATAATCTTAAATAGACTTTTGAAAGACTCAATTACAGAGGAGATTATAGTATACAATGTTAAAATTAATCCCTTTATAGTACAAATTGAGGAAAAAATACTCTTCAGAGTGTGTCCTTCATCTCCTCTGAGATTGTGACTGCAAGATATATTGTCCTAATACTTTTTTTAAGGAGTCTTGACTGTTTTGTAGGTGTTTAAATGACTTTGAAATTATTACTCTGGCTGTAAGTCTGTTTGAAAGTGTGCTTCTATAGTATATACTGGGGCTAATTTTGAGAACTGATTTATTTTACAGTGAGAAAATTCTTTTAATTCGCACATAATGAACAAAATTCAAGTTGTACATTTCACAGAGTTGCGTCAATTAAGCACACTAGACAGCCAAAATCAGTTTATTAGTGTGCCTTGAAATTTCAATTGTTTTCCTGGTTTTCATCTTACTCTCTCTAATACTAACTGCTGTTCTCTCCTCTGAAATAATATGAGCATGAGAAAAAAAATACTTGTAACACATCTATGAGCATTGTCATCTGATTACCCCTTGACCCTTACCCCTGGCATATGACATGAAACATCATATGGTATTAAAGGAGGAAAAAAAAACATGTTTTTAAGCGCAGTTGGATTGAGACAAAGCAGTTCAGAAAAGGGTAGTAGAAACAATCATACTAAGAGATACTCTCTGAGGTAACAGTCTCCAGAAGTTGCCAGTGGTAACTCACAACCCACAGATCATTAACTTCACACTGTTAAGTAAAGAAAATTGTGTCTGTAACTGAAAACCATCGCCATGTGAAAAGCTTGGGATTGCATTCAGTGAAGGAAATATTTAAATTTTAAATTTAAAGAAATTAAAAGCATACTTTTTATTACAAATGTTAAACTCCTGCCTCAAATGTTTTCTAAAATGGTGTTATGTCAGGTTAGGAATACAAGTATGTATGTGCAAGGAAAAGAAATTGCATTTGGTCCCTGAAAATAAAAATATCTAAAGAAATACATACTGTACAAGACATACATCTTAACCCTTATTAACCATATAATAATAATAATGATGTAAAACATGAATCAAATTTATTTCTTATACCTTTTAATTCAATTCAACACAACATGAACCCAGATCATGTTCCAGTAGTACTTGGTGTAATTCAGAAATCTTTAGAACATTAGAATATTCTAGACTGAAATAGGCCATTCAGCACAACAAAGCACACCAGTCCTATCCTGACTAGATCATGTCTAGATAGGACGCCATTCTATTATGGAACAAACACTTCTATACTTGCTTGCACCATTACAGTTTTGTGATGCCAGTCAATCAGGATATACTGTAGGTGAGAACCTGATGAGCTCTCAGAGTTTTATATTGATCAAGCTGTGAACAACAAAAACATTTATTTGTACAGCATGTTTTCATACAAATGATGTAGCTGAAAGTGATTTACAAGATGAAGAAAGGAAAAAAGAAAAAATATAAAAATTAGGGAATACTAATTAACAAAGAATAAAGTTAGGTCCGATGGCCAGGGCTACCAGAAAAAACAAAATCTGCAGGGGTCCCAAGTCCATAAATTATCTAATGATGGTCATGTGGACCTTTGGCCTTTAATCCATCAATGTAGGGACTGCACAGTGCTTTGATCAGAAAACCGGTAAAAGAACAGCAGAGAAATTAGGAGTTGGTACAGATTTTGGAGCCATGAAAAAAAAAGATAATTAAATGCATATACAGAATATCAGAGTTACACTAAAATGAAGCCATGAGAAGCCATGTTAAAATAATGAGTTTTTAGCAGTTTTTTAAAGTGTTCCATCATATCAGCTTGGTGAATTTCTATCGGTAAGCTATTCCATATTTTAGGTGCCTAACAGCAGAAGGCTGCCTCACCACTTCTTTTAAGTTTAGCTCTTGGAATAATAAGCAGACACTCATTTCAAGATCTGTTATTATCTATTCTGAGATATAGGATGGAGTGAAATAATTTAAGGATTTATAAACCATAAGCAGTATTTTAAAGTCAATTCTAAATGACACAGGTAACCAATGTAACTAATGAAACACAAGAATTTAAAGTTAAAGTAAATGATAACAATGTAGATGAGAGTTTACTGCTAAAGAGTGAACCCAACTGAATTTATTTCACCTTGCGTTACACAAAACTGCAGAAATATTCAGAAACTTAAATCAAACTCAGTGAAATGCATTGAAGTCAATGGGAAAGGAGAAACTGAACTAGTTTTGAATGGATTATAATGGTGCTACGGTCTGTTTGTGTGTCCCTGACAGGTAAGGATGCATCTGCCAACCACGCTCACCAATCTGTGACCTCAGCTGTGAGGCAGCAGTGCCAACCACTCCACCACCATGCCTACATGAGATAAAATTAATAGAATTAAATATTGTAACAGTAAAATTTCAGTGGCAAACAGGAAGCATGATTTTAGTAAGGTTTTCTCCCCCAGAGATCAATTGCAGTTATTCACCTGTCTTGAATGGAAAAATCCAGCTTGTTTTTTCTTTCCATGAAACTTATTTCACTGTTGCTCTTGCTAAATAAGTGCAAAACCAAAGCACATAGATTCTTCACTCGTTTCTGTTTGTATCAACTGCACAGCAATCTGGATAATACCATATTGAGGGGTTAGGCTCACATATTATTTACAGGTCACATACAAGTCCACATAAAAACACATCTTTATGGCACAAATACATCAACACATTTCCAGTGTCTTTCTGTGTATGTTTTTAATGTATTTAATAGTTAGCTGATAATTTTAGACTACTACTAGGATCAGCTTTATATAGTGGAGGCGCTGTCCCATCCAATATTGGCTGCCACAGCTCTGTGATGACATGATGGTTTTGGTTGTTTTGTTGTGGGAAAATGGTTCAAGGGATTAGAACATAAGTAGGCAAAGAATCAGAGAGAAGAGGTCCAATACTTCTATTTTATTTACTTAATCAACTATAATAATCAAACACATATAATGCAGACATACAAAACAAAACAATACTTACAGACATATAAAAAGACACAGAGCCATCATCCCAGACCAGTAGACTGAGGGGGCCCGCTTGTCAGTGGACCAACTCATTTTGCCTTTCAAATACCGGGCGGTGTGCGCTGTCCCCACGGTTGAGCCTCCAAAGAAACTAAGGGCGAAACCTTCCCTTATATACTAATTGAGCGTCCTTGCCCAAAGCGGCTTACGTGCAAGCAGTGTATACAGAAGTGATTAGTTTCAGCACACACACCTTTCCACGGGACGCGGTGTTGTTTTGCACTTGGTCCTGATAATGACGACACCTGGTACCAAAAGGCACACAAAAATACAGTAAAAGCCCCTCAAAGTGAAAAACAAGTCAGCATAACCCTCTGGCCATATTCCCAGTAACCAGACGGCACCTGATACCAGGAGGCACACAAAAATACAGTAAAAGCCCCTCAAAGTGAAAAACAAGTCAGCATAACCCTCTGGCTATATTCCCAGTACTTTTCCTTCTTGAAGCTGGTTTTTGCACTGAGCGACCAATGCCCATCTGCTCTCCTGATTCTTTAGAAAAATCCTTCCATTACATTCGGCCCCTCGCTCAGCGCAAACCCAGCGCTCTTGCCCTTCTTGTTCTGATTGCAATTTTTCGTAAAGCACAAAATACATAACAGTTAAATATAGTCATTAAAGCAATAATAATAAAACAATTGTCCATAATAAATGCTTTTTCTTCGCTTGGAGAAATATTTTTCCAGTGAAATTACAATTTTTCTTCAACCCAGGTACTTTTGCACGTAGAGGGTCACCTCCTGGGGAGCGGTTACTAGCACTTCACCCAAGGAGTTTCTTCTGATTTGGTATTTCATCATCCACATTGTCATCAAGAAAAGAATAAAAATCTTTAACTGAAGGTGTCCATGGTTCAAGAAATTGGGTGCACACCTGTTTGACAGCAACTCTAGCAATAACTAATTAGGAAACTAGTAATAAGTAATAACATACTATTAAGAGAGTAATTTCTGCTTCACTAACATGAACCCCCATGATACCCAGGTTCAAATAAAGCTAATACTAATTAATATTATTGGTGATGATACAGATGGCATAAATATTTATCTTAAATAACTCAAAAGTTCTCAGGTTTAGGTTGCCACCGCTGTGCACAACGATAATCGGAGATAAAGTCCTTACACACCTCACCATGCTCACATCTTAATACACTCATTCATAAAATTGCCCAAATATACACCCAGCTGTGGTCTCAACCTTGAGCCACCTTTATCACATTAATGCAACCATTTTGTGGACAGTAGGTGTCAATCCTCCCTTCGGAAGATGTCAGCACTACTTCCAAAATGCAAATCACTGGGTCATTTTTGAGGTCACATTCATTTCAATTTCAATTTCAAGGGTTATACCCAAGCTTATTCATATCTTCAGAGATCTTCAAACTTCATTTGGGCTTTTAATTCACAGACCTCACACTCACCACTGTATGTATAAGACACTCCATCTCCTATGGGCCAAATTATTACTTCATTTCACTGATTTCCATAACATATATACTCATCAAGCCATGATGTTAATCATTTGACCTGTATCACCATCAACATGCTAGCCTAAACTGTTTTATCCTCTTCTAAAAGCTATAGATGTCCTGACCTATAGTATGTGTCCCTTATCCCCAAAATACTAGTTATGTGTGTCATCCCATATGCTTACTATTATTCTTTTCAATTAATTAAATGTACCTAAATGTAAAGCTCTACATTATTTGCTATAACACTACAATCAATAACCTAAAATATCTAAACTGGACTGACTAGTAATAGTGCATTGTCCCTTCAATGACAATCACTTAACAATCTCTAATAGATCCCTTATGTTAGATTAGATTCAATTCTGATTAACTTTACAAATAACCAAATCATTGGTCCTTAAAGGTGACTTATTATCTCATACAAAATATCAGAAGGCATATCAAAACATTTAATCTAAAAAAAAAACACTATGAATTAATACAAACATTCATTAAATACATATTATTTAGGAATTCCTATATTCTGCTTTGTCTACAAATAATTAGCTTTCCCTTCTATATCTTTCATACTTCACAGTTCAAATACTTTTAACCCAAAAGATGTTGCCATTTGTCAAACAAGTGGACAGTCAAAGCAGGCTCCAGCAAGAACATTGAGCCCTGCAGAGTAAAAGTGTGACAGATTTTCTTCTCTTAATAAGGACCAAAGCAGGTGTTGGGGTCCAACATCCCAAGCAAAAGGACCCAAGTAGGCAGATGTCATCTATGATTCGGAATCCACGATGATCTTTTGGGCTCAAACATCACCAGCATAGTTGAGCTCTTGGCAGCAGGTATCCATGATGTCTGGAACTGGAATCAAGTCGTTGTCCAGTAGTCAGCTGATCGATGGCCTGATTCATGACTTGATTCCCTCTTTGGTATGGCTGGGTTCTCCTTGGAGTCAGATAATTAGTTTATCTGCAGACCTTTATCACAGCCCAATCTCTGGTTCAACTTCAAATGCTGTCATCTACGATGCACTAGGAAAAAACAGCTTTCACCTGCAGACGTAAAGACTTAAAAACGCTCATTTAAATAGTCAGCATATTAATTCTTCATTGGTAGCTACTTATGGATCCAAAAAACAATATGTCATAAGATGTCAGATCTGTTTCGTTGGGGGTACCCCTATTAAAAATATTGCTAGCAGTGAAACAAACGGTCAGTTCAATCCAGTCTGTGCTTGTCTAAGTCAATTTGTCTTTAAACAGTCAGAGTACAAGTTTAAATTGATAAGCACAAAGTTCAAGTCCTCCTTTATAGCTGTTTCCAGTTTGGCTGCGTTGCAATTTCCACTCAATTAAAAAACATGTCCCAAGTCATTATTAAAATAAAGTCAATCAATGTATTACAAAAGGAAAAGTACTCAATAATAAATCATTACAAAAATTGGTCCCAATAATATTGACATAATATTCAAATTATCTGCATTTGTTCCAAGATTTAAACTGGTTTCAAAATGTAAAATTTAAACAAAATTAAACATAACATATCAAGCAGAGTCAAGAAAGAAATCCACAATCTAGACGGGTAAATTCTTAATCTTTTCCTTGGTGACATTAAATAACAAAAAAGTTAGGCTCCACATTTCTTCCCCCATGTATCTAATCACAAACCATTGTTCAGTTATGCAAAGTCCTAAAAACATTTTTCTTTTTACACAAGGTGTTCATTTTTAAAGTTTCTATACATGTATAAAAGTGAGCCTTCCATTAGTTTTGTTGTGATACCAGTATTCCACTGTATTTCACACAAACATGTCAATATTACACACAAAGGAAATGAGGAAAGAAATCAATATATCAAAATGCCCTATAATGCAAAATGTGTCTTTATTTATTTACTATAAAGCCCTCTAAGAAATTTGCACATTTCTACCCATATTTAGAATGAAGAACCCACTTGTTTATCAGGTAAACTAAGAAAATACTTCAAATCTACTTCAATTATATACACTGATTTTCTTTTCCCCATAACCTTCTGTCAAAGACAGTTGATCTTGCACATTCTTTCATTGTTATCTTCCAGATGTTTTATTACACGTCTTTCAGAATGTTGACTCCAAAGAGCGCAGTCTGTTTTTCTCTTAGTTAACCCTCCTTATTCCCTTTCTTTCACTTACAGTTTGGCATTGGCTGTTTTATACTGCCACATGCCATTCTTCATACCATTGTCGCATTTGACCATCACCAAACAAATGCACACCATATTGTCACTTACACTTACCTTCATTACCACATACAAGTAACCCTCACATTATAGCAGCTTTCCTTGTGCTCTGCCTCCAATATACAGTAAATTTTGTTTTCTAAGCAGCACTAATCAACATAGGCTTTGAAAGGAGTATTACCAATAACCTGCTTCATTTTGCTAAAAGAATGTCTCCTTCAATCGAAATTTACTCATTTTAATTAAAATCCTCCCTTTTATCAGAGTCTGGCCAGTACTCAAATAAAAGGGGTGCTCATATAATATGCTTAATCTGGAGACCTTTTTACACCACCTGTTCAAATCTTTTTTAATTTAGAATTAAGAGCTCTTTTAATTTCAACATTTACATTCACAATAATATGAATTATTTAATTCTTGCAAACAACACCACATATTTTTACACATTCTTTTAAGCACACTGAAACCTATTTAACATACACACATAGGGATCCCTCTAATACACTATATAACATACACAAAATCACCCAAACCATTGTTTTAACACATTCAACTTTACCTCAGTTTTGTCACTTATTATCACTTATTATTTATTATTAAAAGTAAATGCATTTTTCACTTTATCAAATGTTACTCATACTCACATTTATTTCAACCCATATTTACTCAGAGCTCTGGAAGTTTATATGCACACGGCAGCTTCAGCAAATCATAATTGAACTGTTGAGGCACGCCGTCAGCCGCTCTGGCTTTTTTGTTTCTTGTTAGTCCTGCTTTTTCCTCGGCTTACCTGTTCCTGTGATGCTCTTCTTGACTCGATCATTTCTTATGATCGCCTCACCCTTCTGGCTCTTCGAACGAGTGTGGGGATTTCTCAACATCTGACCCCTGAGGTCAGTCAAGCCTTTGGCCGACTGTTTGAGGAAGTCCCAGCTTTCCTCATCACTGCCTACGGCTTGGCCGGTCGCCGATGGAAACGCCGCCGCCGGGTAAGCGCGGTGGCACCAGGGCTCGGCTCCGAGCTTCCCGGATCCTCTCTAGGAACAACTCTCCAGGCTCCCAACATGAGGTAATGTTGCCGGAATGCCATTTGCCCTCGGACGCTCCGGTGTACCTCCCTGCCTCGCTCCGTCACCGCCGCCGGGGGGTGAACTTTAACAACCTACGCCGTATCATGACAATATCAGCCGCCACGGCTGGTACGTCTCTGTTGACGTCCTCCCAGCCGGTTCGTTTCGCGCTGATAAATGCCAGATCGGTCGTGAACAAAACTTTCATCCTGAAAGACTTTTTTCTTTCTAATGGCCTGGATTTTTATGTACCGCTGAAACCTGGTTTTACCGGCGAGACGCTCCCACTCACTGAAGTTTTGCCTCCGGGATGTTCCTTTATCAACACGCCGAGAGCGCAGCGCCGCGGCGGTGGCTTATTGACCTTATTTAAATCTGATTTTATTTGCAACCGCCCTTCCTTTCCCCTTTCATTTTCCCCTTCAACTTTTGAGCTCAGTATGTTTGAACTAGTCTGCTCACCACCGCTGCTGTGCACACTCATTTATCGCCCTCCAAAATACAATAAGAACTTTTTAGATGAATTTGCAGCTTTCCTGGCTGATATTACCTGCAGATATGATCGCTTCCTTTGTTTGGGTGATTTTAATGTCCATGTCTGCTGTCCCTTAATCCTCTAGCAAAAGACTTTCTGGACATTATTGACTCCTTTGGTCTCTCTCAACTAGTGAACAGACCAACACATGGACAGGTTCACACACTGGACCTGGTTCTTTCTCGCGGTCTCAGAATCAGTGACTTGGACATTCTGCCTCCCAGCTTTTCTGATCACTCGCCTGTTCTGTTTAATCTGGATTTGGTCTCTGTTGAGCATGGTAAATCCACCACCACCCGTCCCTCCGTGTCATTCCCCCCTCTGCTGCTGAAGATTTTGCAGCTGCTTTTTCACCAATCTCCACATCATGTGAATCCACGGATGCTGATGTTTTATTGCAAACTTTCCACACTTCCTGCTGTTCTGTGATGGATGTCGTAGCCCCACTCAAACGGAGACAATCCAAAGTCAAGCATGACCCATGGCTAAACGAACAAACTCGCTCCATCAGGCAAAACTGTAGGCGGCTAGAACGTAAATGGAGGAAAGATGGTCTCACTGTTACCTTCGACTGCATGAGAGACGCGTGGTCCCAATACCAGAGAGCGGTCAGAGGTGCAAGGAACCGTTTTTTCGCTGACATCATCTCAAAAACTCTGGCAATCAACGTGTCTTATACAAAACACTAAATGCTGTCCTCTCTCCAGCCGTAACTGTTTTCTCTGCTGCCTCCACTGCTCTTTGTAATCAGATCCTCACGTTTTTCTGGATAAGGTCACGAACATTAGATCCCAGATCTCCATTTCTTCTTCTGGCTCTGTTGATTTAGCGCTCCTGCACGGTTCCCTCACCAGCTTTGAACCTATTTCGCTCCCCATCTGGAAAAATCGTTGCCTCAATGAAGCCTTCGGGCTCTCCGGACGATGTGGTGCCGTCCAGACTGCTGAAAGATGTGTTTCCTGTGATTCGATATGATGTCCTAAAGATCATAACTAGTAGTCTATCCTCGGCTATAGTTCCTCATGCTTTCAAACACGCAGTTGTACATCCAATTGTGAAAAATCCTGATCTTGACCCTGCCATTCTTTCCAATCTTCGTCCAATCTCCAAACTACCTTTCTTGTCAAAATACTAGAAAAGTAGTTTATGAGCAATTAACTCATCACCTACAGGACCATCAGGTAATGGATCTTTTCAGTCAGGCTTTAGGCCCCAACACAGCACAGAAACCGCGCATTTACGTGTCCTAAATGACGTCCTTTTGGCATTGGACTCAGGACTCCACGTGGTTATGGTTCTTCTCGACTTATCTGCTGCTTTCGCACAATCGACCACGACATCATGATCTCCGACTCAATCCTGGGCTGGTGTATCTGGCTTAGCCCTCGACTGGTTCAGGTCATATTTCTGCAACAGGACTCTCAGAGTCATGCTAGACGATTTTTCATCTGAATCAGTCCCACTCCCATGTGGGTCCCCAGGGTTCCATTTTAGGGCCACTACTTTTTCAATCTACATCCTGCCTTTAGGTGCAATTTTTAGAAAACATGCAATTTCATATCACCTATATGCTGACGACTGCCAAATTTATTTCTCCCTCAAGCCAACTGACTCCACCAAACCTCTCCTCGACTGCCTATCTGACATTAAGGACTGGCTGGCTGTAAACTTCCTTCACCTGAACGATTCAAAACCGAGGTCATTGTTTTAGTCCCGACTGCAAACAGGCTCCACCCCTTGGCCTCGTTTCTCTTCCCATTCCAGTAACTTCGTCTGTCTCCAATCTTGGAATCAAAATGGATACGTTCCTGAAAATGGATGCTCAAGTCAACAGCACAGTAAAATCCTGCTTTTTCCATCTAAGGCGAATCGCCAAACTCAAGCCTATTCTTTCTAACCACCTCCTGGAATCAGTAATTCATGCATTCATTACGCCGGCTTGACTACTCTAATTCCTGCCTTTTGGTATCAGTAAAGCCACGCTTTCTAGACTCCAACTGGCTCAAAATGCGGCTGCAAGGCTTCTAACTGGAAGTAGCAGAATCCAACACATTTCACCGATTTTGAAAACCCTACACTGGCTGCCGGTTAGATTCAGAATCGATTTTAAGATTCTCCTCCTAACCTATAAGGCATTAAACGGTCTAGCCCCGCCTATTTGAGTGTCTTGCTCCATTGTCACAATCCCCCTCGTGTTCTTAGATCCACAGATCAGCTGCTCCTAACCGTTCCCAAGGCACGTTTTAAAGCTCGTGGTGAAAGGGCTTTCTCCGTCTGTGCACCCAGGCTCTGGAACTCCCTGCCCTTAGTGGTTAGGCAAGCCGCTTCAGTCGCCACATTCAAATCTCGCCTAAAAACGCACTTCTTCACATTGGCTTTTAATTCTTAACCTGTTTCATTTTCCACTTGCCTTTTGCTATTTTCTCTATTTTATTTGGTCCCTTGACCTGTTTTAGTATCTCTGTTTTAATTCTCTCTTAATGTTTATTTTTAATATTTTGCTTTTAGTCCTGCTTGTTGTAACTGTACAGCGCTTTGGTCAGTTGTAATGCTGTGTTTTTAAGCGCTCAAGAAATAAATATGGTATGGCATGGTATGGTACATTACCCAGAAGTCTCCATGTTTTTGCTTTCTTACTCCCAAACACACGTACGCACCCACAGAACAAATAACAGGCACGCTCACACATTTTTAGCACAAACATATTTACACACACACAGAGAACAATTAATGCTCAGGCATACACATACTATACAGGCACACACATTGAATAAGTTCAGCACAGACATATTCATATACACAGACATTAGCGCCAGGTACCTTTGAAGTTAAATACAGTGCACTTTTTTTTTCCGCGCATTATATTCTTCTCAACGCTTGTTATTCTTTCTGGTGCTATCCTCCTACATTTTTCTGAAGGCTGCTTTACTTATCAGACTATAATATAAAACAGCCTCTCATGACGTTAGCGGATGTTAACTCTAACACGATTCTACTCAGCTCGAAACGGCGCTGGTTTCTAGATCAAGGAGACTCCATTGGCGAAATGACTCGGCGACAACGAGGAATTGCTTCCGTGGCGATCCATTCCTGCGACAATTAGGGCAAATCCAACTATCAAGAAATCACGCGGTTCGATACTACAGCAAGACGGCACTCTCGTCAAAAAGACTAAACTGTCATTGAGAATATTAACTCAAAACAAACAACATGTAAGCTTCAACATAAATCACAAATAAACTCGAATCATGGCATAAGTGCTAACTACTGCGCCACCACACACTTTAACACTGAGCGATCGTTGCTTAATCTATATGGCATTCTCTTTATACATTGCTACGTGTACTGCTAGCTGCTCGCAAATTTTAGCCAGGTATTTATCTTGGCTATGCATAAGGCTGCCTCATCCGCCAACTCCTCGGCTCTCTGTACCCGCGGCAATAATACAGCTACCTTTGATTCGTCCATTGAGGCTCGCCCTAACGCATCCGTCAAGTCCATTTGCATTTTCTTAATCTCCCTTTTTCGTCTACCAAGCTGTCCAGACATCTAACTGCCGTTAGTAAAACCCACCCCCGTGTCTGCAAGCCCGTCATGGGTTCTTTTACAGACACCTGACATTTCTTAAGTGCGGCTAGTACATTCACTGGTGTTAGGGGGCCTAAACTTTGCCAATATTGTACTAATCCCCCCATGTCTCAATTCTCTAGCGCAGTATTCCCATACTGTTTCCTCCCAGCCGGGAAGAGGTAAAGGAGCCGTGCCAGGGTTTTTATCCTTTTTCTTAGACATCTCTGATTTCTTTTTGCCTCACTCAATAGTTCAATATTTTACCAGATTCCCCAAAATCCTGCAGCGACTACGCCAAAATGTTTTGTTGTGGGAAAATGGTTCAAGGGATTAGAACATAAGTAGGCAAAGAATAAGAGAGAAGAGGTCCAATACTTCTATTTTATTTACTTAATCAACTATAATAATCAAACACATATAATGCAGAGATACAAAACAAAACAATACTTACAGACATATAAAAAGACACAGAGCCATCATCCCAGACCAGTAGACTGAGGGGGCCCGCTTGTCAGTCTTGTCAGAGGACCAACTCATTTGTCTTTTTCTAAATACCGGGCGGTGCGCGCTGTCCCCACGGTTGAGCCTCCAAAGAAACTGAGTGCGAAACCTTCCCTTATATACTAATTGAGCGTCCTTGCCCAAAGCGGCTTACGTGCAAGCAGTGTATACAGAAGTGATTAGTTTCAGCACACACACCTTTCCACGGGACGCGTGTTGTTTTGCACTTGGTCCTGATGATGACGACACCTGGTACCAAAAGGCACACAAAAATACAGTAAAAGCCCCTCAAAGTGAAAAACAAGTCAGCATAACCCTCTGGCCATATTCCCAGTAACCAGACGGCACCTGATACCAGGAGGCACACAAAAATACAGTAAAAGCCCCTCAAAGTGAAAAACAAGTCAGCATAACCCTCTGGCTATATTCCCAGTACTTTTCCTTCTTGAAGCTGGTTTTTGCACTGAGCGACCAACGCCCATCTGCTCTCCTGATTCTTTAGAAAAATTCTTCCATTACATTGGTAAAAAGAAGTTTTGTCTAAGCCAGCTGCACAGAGAATTTCCATGAAAATATTCAGCAATCAAGGTCATTGGCGAACACAGCATATTCTGCCATACTTTGCCAATCACCTCACACAGCATATTCTGCCATACTTTGCCAATCAACTCTGGTGTTTACTGTATACTATATACAGATATTTAAGTAGATATAATGTAGCATGCTATAAATACAACTTTGCTACACAATAGAGGTTACACTGTATAGTCACAAGCAGTTCAGTTTCTAGTTTCTTGTCAGCAGTAAATTCAATACCAAAAGTGTATAGATGTCCAGTGTTAATTGTTCTTTTATATAATTCAAACTGTTTTGTTATATTCTTGAAAATGTAGCTTTATTCTCAGTTTACAGTAGCTTTAAGTTTATAAAAAAAAGCTACAGGGGTGGAAGGCTAGGAAGCAGCATGTTTTGACAGCTCTACTAAAGATAATTACCAGCATTCCTGGATTTCCTGTCATGATATTGTATTGCAGAGAAAAATGCAGGCTCAATGAACTAGGTGATAATAAATCCCAGGTAAATTCCCTATATCAAGGCCTCCTGCAAAGGAGTTCTGTGTTGAGTAGTGGTGAGATTATTAACAACAGCATGATGAATCTTATAAAATTTTATTTTATGCATTACTAAAAAAAGAATCCGGAGTAAAAAATAAAAAATGAGGATGATTAAAAAATTAACAAAATATATTCCCCTGTCTGAAAAATAATTGTGGGATTAGTGTTATAATTGGTGGAATTATCATCATATCATATGACTGGTTTTGATAATATAATACAAAAAAACTATCATTTCAAGGGTTTTGAGTTTTGCAGACTAAATAGAAGTTTTAATGAGGGTCTGTTATCACAGATCATACCCTCATTTCGCAATGAAAAATAACTGAATCTTAATCTTAAGAGGCTCTATTTATAGTACTTTGGAAAAATCATTTTATTCCTGCTTGGACGATATTATGCATGAACAGTAGTCTTGATGTAGAAAGGAAAGAAGACAATGACTGGTCAGTTTCATTCTTTGTTTCTCAATTGACTGTAACACCGTTTATAATTACTTTAAGATACGCTTGTTGAACTGTTTATAATTTGTGAAATAAACCTGCAATTGATGTAACATAGCAGTGAACCTTAAAAAAAATAATTGCAGAGAGCTTTGGATACTGTTGATGGTTTTCTAAGTTTTGCTTTAGTTCTTTATTATTATTCAATATATTTAAATGAAATTTATTTAATAAATAGATAATAATAATAATTATAATAATAATAATAAATTATGCAACATATGTATTATATTGTCATTTTCTAACCCACATAATCCATAACAGGGTTGTGGGGGTGCTGGAGCCTTATCCCAGGTAGCATAGGTTACATGACTGGAACGGGACTTGTCGTCCCTATCTGGAAAGGGAAGGGTGATCGCCTGGATTGCAGCAACTACAGGGGGATAACATTGCTCACGGTGCCGGGTAAGGTCCTTTCTAGGGTCGTCCTCAATAGGATCTATGATAACTTGCTCACCTACCACCGACCGGAACAGTTTGGTTTTACGCCTAAGAAGTCTACCATCGATCACATCCTGGCACTGAAGGTTCTCATGGAGAGCAAACGCGAATATCGGCAGTTTCTTTGCAGCCTTTGTCGATTTTTGCAAAGCGTTCAGCTCAGTTGATCAAGCTGCCCTGTGGGACATCATGAGGATTCGCGGGATTCCCTCGAGGTTGCTGGATATCATGGCTGGCCTGTACACTGGTACTGTTGGAAGGTTGCCAGTTCAAATCCCGTAAATGTCAAAAGGGACTATGCTCTGTTGGGCCCTTGAGCAAGGCCCTTAACCTGTAATTGTTGAGCGCTTTGAGTAGTGAGAAAAGCACTATATAAATGCAAATATTTATTATTATTATTACTGTGAGTGCTGTGCAGAGTGGAGGCAGAACCTCTGCGTTTTTCCCAGTTGATTCTGGGGTTTGTCAGGGGTGTGTTCTTGCTCCTACTCTGTTCAAAGCTTGTATGAACTGGGTGTTGGGCAAGGTCGTGGGGTCCAGCGGGTGTGGGGCATCTGTTGGTGAAGAAAGGATCACGGATCTTGACTTTGCTAATGATGCTGTGATCTTCTTGGAGTCAATGAAGGCTCTGATCGGGCCGCTTGAAAGACTGAGTGAGGAGTCTGCGTGTCTGGGCTTGTGAGTGTCCTGGATAAAAACCAGGCTTTTAATGACCTCTTGGGCACAGCCATCAGCAGTGTGTCTGTTTGCGGAGAGAGTGTTGACCTTGTTGAGAGGTTTACTTACCTTGGCAGTGACATTAATGTCTCTGGTGACTCTTCCTATGAAGTCAGTAGACAGATTGGAAGAGCATGGGGGGGGTCATGGGGTCGATGGAAAAGGGTGTGTGGCGCTCACAATATCTATGCAAAAGGACGAAGGTCCAAGTGTCCTAGTGCTTCCTGTCTTGTTATATGGTTGCGAGACATGGACGCTATCCAGTGACCTGAGACAAAGACTAGACTCCTTTGGTACCGTGTCTTTCCGGAAAATCCTTGGATACCGTTGGTTTGATTTTGTGTCGAATGAGCGGTTGCTCATGTAGTTCCAAATGAGGCACATTACCTGCATCGTGAGGGAGCATCATTTACGGCACTTATGACCATGTGGCGCGTTTCGCAGAGGGTGATCTGACTCATAAGATCCTCCATCCATCCATCCATCCTCTTCCGCTTATCCGAGGTTGGGTCGCGGGGGCAGCAGCTTAAGCAGAGAGGCCCAGACTTCCCTCTCCCCGGCCACTTCTTCCAGCTCTTCCGGGAGAATCCCAAGTCGTTCCCAGGCCAGCCGGGAGACATAGTCCCTCCAGCGTGCCCTGGGTCTTCCCCGGGGCCTCCTCCAGGTTGGACGTGCCCGGAACACCTCACCAGGGAGGCGTCCAGGAGGCATCCTGATCAGATGCCCGAGCTACCTCATCTGACTCCTCTCAATGCGGAGGAGCAGCGGCTCTACTCTGAGCCCCTCCCGGATGACTGAGCTTCTCACCCTATCTTTAAGGGAAAGCCCAGACACCCTGCGGAGGAAACTCATTTCAGCCGCTTGTATTCGCGATCTCGTTCTTTCGGTCACTACCCATAGCTCATGACCATAGGTGAGGGTAGGAGCGTAGATCGACTGGTAAATTGAGAGCTTTGCCTTACGGCTCAGCTCCTTTTTCACCACGACAGACCGATGCAGAGACCTCATCACTGCTGATGCCGCACCGATCCACCTGTCGATCTCACGCTCCATTCTTCCCTCACTCGTGAACAAGACCCCGAGATACTTGAACTCCTCCACTTGGGGCAGGATCTCTCCCCCAACCCTGAGAGGGCACTCCACCCTTTTCCGGCTGAGGACCATGCTCTCAGATTTGGAGGTGCTGATTCTCATCCCAGCCGCTTCACACTCAGCTGCGAACCGATCCAGAGAGAGCTGAAGATCACGGCCTGATGAAGCAAACAGGACAACATCATCTGCAAAAAGCAGTGACCCAATCCTGAGTCCACCAAACCGGACCCCTTCAACACCCTGGCTGCGCCTAGAAATTCTGTCCATAAAAGTTATGAACAGAATCGGTGACAAAGGGCAGCCCTGGCGGAGTCCAACTCTCACTGGAAACGGGCTCGACTTACTGCCGGCAATGCGGACCAAGCTCTGACACCGGTTGTACAGAGACCGAACAGCTCTTATCAGGGGGTCCGGTACCCCATACTCCCGAGCACCCCCACAGGATTCCCCGAGGGACACGGTCAAATGCCTTTTCCAAGTCCACAAAACACATGTAGACCGGTCGGACAAACTCCCATGCACCCTCCAGGACTCTGCTAAGGGTGAAGAGCTGGTCCACTGTTCCGCGACCAGGACGAAAACCACACTGTTCCTCCTGAATCCGAGGTTCGACTATCCGACGGACCCTCCTCTTCAGAACCCCGAATAGACTTTTCCAGGGAGGCTGAGGAGTGTGATCCCTCTATAGTTGGAACACACCCTCCGGTCCCCCTTTTTAAAGAGGGGGACCACCACCCCGGTCTGCCAATCCAGAGGCACTGTCCCCGATGTCCATGCGATGTTGCAGAGACGTGTCAACCAAGACAGTCCTACAACATCCAGAGCCTTAAGGAACTCCGGGCGTATCTCATCCACCCCCGGGGCCCTGCCACCAAGGAGTTTTTGACCACCTCGGTGACTTCAGTCCCAGAGATGGGAGAGCCCACCTCAGAGTCCCCAGGCTCTGCTTCCTCATTGGAAGGCATGTTAGTGGGATTGAGGAGGTCTTCGAAGTACTCCTCCCACCGACCCACAACGTCCCGAGTCGAGGTCAGCAGCGCACCATCCCCACCATATATGGTGTTGACACTGCACTGCTTCCCCCTCCTGAGACGCCGGACGGTGTACCAGAATCTCCTCGAAGCCGTCCGAAAGTCGTTCTCCATGGCCTCATAAGATCCTCATTGTTGGAAATCCGAGTGGCTGGACCAGGCCAAGGGTTCGCCCACATAACACCTGGCTGCGGCAGATAGAGGGTAATTTCCGGAGGGTGGGACTGGACCACGTGTCTGCCTGGGGGGTTGCAAACTGGGATCCCGAGTTGTTTTGTTGTGTAGTGGGTACGGCAATGCACTTGTAGTGCATGCTCCCCAACTTGACTTGACTTGACTTGAATTGTGTATTATGTACGCTATGTGTGTTTGGTATTGTGATGTCATTATTGCATGTAGTTTTATTTTTGTTTGACTATAATGGTTCTGGTTGATTATAGTGGTTAGGTTTGTCTTTCAGTACAGTTATATCCCAGTATATTCATGTTCATGTGTGGCATTTTCCAATATTGTTGTGGGGTCAATATAATATAATATGGTTTGTATATGTCTTCTTCTAGCTTGTGTTATAGAGCCAGTTCTTAATATTTGCCTTCTCATTGTCTGTGCACTGTCAAAGATGAGACAAGTGCCATAAAAAAATTTGGGCAGCCACCCGTATAATTTTCCTGGCTGCAACATGGACATTTTTTTACCACAGATGTGTACTGGTTTGAGTCCAAAATAGAACTGACTGATGAGGTTGAGATGGTGGGTTTTTAAAATGTCGACAGAGGAAGTGAGGTAGTTATGCTCAGAACCAGAAGCGATGTCATTGGGCTCATGACCAGAGTCTTCTGGACCGGAAGTGATGTCGTGGAGCTCTTGGCCAAAAGTGACATCATGGTGACCAGGCAGAATTTCCCGTAATGGATCTACAGAGGAAAAAGAGAAAGGATCAGTGCACCTTACCACCCCCTTGTCCGGCGTGGAATTACCTTCCTTCGAACCCTTCAGTTGCCTCCCATGCACACATGTGTGACAGCACGTAGTCTGTTTTTGGCAGTAGTTTGTAACCGGATGTAATATGTTTAATTTTTTCTTATTTAATTGTTTCTTTAGTGTGACACTCCAACGGTATAATCACATTTTTTAGATAATTTTTTGTCTTGTTTTTATTCATCACTGACTGTTGTACAGTTCTTCTGGGATATGTTAAATAAAATTATAAGATTAAATCATTTACATGACAACAAGTAGAGAGAGCAGTGAGATACTGCTGTTCAGGCTATGTTATGCCCTTGGTTGCCACATTGATGCCTCATTCAAATGAGCCTGGCTACACACAAAGGCAGCACAGTTTCACTGTATCTGTTTTCCTGGTTGCGGGTGGGTAAAATAGTGTTTTAACACACTAATAGTCACCAAATTACATGATAACACATTAGATTAAATGTATTAATTGTCATTGGGCAAGGATGCTTATTTTGTATTATTAACAATAATACAGTACATTATTTGTATTATAAGTCTATTCCTAATTTTTTTTAAATGACACAGACTCTTCCTGTGACAGTGACGTGCCATTTTACCACCTATGGACAGCATATTACAGTATTATCTTAGGCATTGTAAGTCTGTTTGTCACCAATTTATAACTGCAATGGAATACGTGAGTATTGGTGTGGTGTACATATTGATGGCTGTTGTTGTGTGGCATACATGTAGGTGTATTTTGAGCATTTGTGAAAGATGAGATGTATGTTTTTATTTAAGAATATATTTAATTTGTTTGTATTGTATAGATTTTTGCTGTTGGAACCCATGGTATTTTTGTAGTTAACTATCTGCCATGGCTTGGATTCGGCTGCAATTTTCAAGGGCAATTTTCAAGTATTCATTGAAACACCACTGTCATTTATATAGTATACAGTATATAGCATCCTCTTTAATAAAACCCTTGTGTGCGTCCAGGTGTCCGTGTGTGTGTGTCTTCTGGTGAAGTGCGCATGCGCGGGGCCACACAGCACGTGTTAGTCTCTTCCTGTGCATTCCCTGTGCAGAGAGAGAGCCAGATACACACACAGGCGCGTGCGGGTCACGCACACACACACACAGGTGCACGCGAGTCACACACACACACAGGCGCGCGGTGTCCGTGTGTGTGTCTTCTGGAGACGTGCATGCTGGGCCACACAGCACGTGTTCAGTCTCTTCCTGTGCATTCCCTGTGCAGAGAGAGAGACAGACACACACACAGGCGTGCGTGAGTCACATACACACACAGGCGTGCACGAGTCACGCACACACACAGGCGCACGCGAGTCACACACACACACACACAGGCGCGCGCGTGTCACACACACACACACAGGCGCTGCGCGTCACACACGCACACGGGAGACACACACACACAGGCACGCACGACAGACAGACAGACACACACACACAGGCGAGAGACAGACAGACACCGACATAGAGGCGCGTGCTTAAGAGACACAAACGTGAGAGACACACACACGCAGGCCCGCGAGAGAGACACACACACACACAGGCGTGCGCGTGCATTGTTGCAATGTTACTTTTCTTGGTTGTTTATTAAATTACAGATTTTTCAAATGTTCATTTTTTCCCCCTGTGCTTAAAACTCATTAAAAAAAGAGTAAGGCTATAGCGCAAATTCTTGCAGTGTTAGTTTTCTCTGTTGTTCAAGGTTTTCTTAGTGTTATTCAATGTTTTTACATTTAGTTTGCTATTACACTGTGCTTTCTATGGTATAGTTAACTATATTTGTGCTTAAAAACTTAAAAAAATATATATTTACATACAGTTCATACGGTCTGGAACGGATTAATTGTATTTACATACAATCCTATGGGGGAAATTACTTCGGTTCACGACCAAATCGGGTTACAACCAGAGTTTTGGAACGACTTATGGTCGTGAACCGAAGTTCCACTGTATTACTGTCAGACAAAATTACAGGCATTTTACGGAAATACAAACCAGTATTACTGAGAGAGAAAATTAAAGGCACACAATACAGTGACACATATTACAGCCACATACAAGGTCCCTTGTCATTTAATATAGACTGTTCATACAAATGTTTATGCACTACTGTTCTAGCGCCCGTTATTTTAACGGGCTTAATGTTTAGTAGTATTATAATATAGTATATACAGTATATAGTATATAGTATAGTATATAGTATACATATGTAGCAAATATAATATAGTATTCCCTATTCTACATTAATTGTTTTAAATTTTTTCAGTCTAAACTTCATTTGTATTTCTTGTATGAACAGGTTTTGATTATATCTACATAATCTGTAATTGTTTGTTCCTGCATATTATTATTATTGTAAGAGCCAATCTTAAAAAGTGGATGTTTTGAGTTAAACTCATATTAATGTTTGCTTAATTTGAATAGAATATAAATTTCTTTCATAGTCATAACTTATGGTATAGTCTTTTCCCCCTATAAGTTAGCAAGAGATAGAACCTTCTTATTATAACTGAGTAACAGTGTGATAATAAGCTTAGTTGTGGTAAGAACAAGTCCCAGTAAAGAGGGACTTGAAAGACCCATTTTCGAATTAGAAATGGGATAAGCATACAGTTTTCTGACTGTTTTGAAATGGTTCAGAAATGTTAAGTAAATAGTAAAGATTTGAGATGTAATAAGATTAAGCCTAGAACTGAACTTTTCTTAACATTAACTTTTCTTTTTTTTTTTTTGCTATTTTAATTTTATTTTTTGTGTGAACTGTTTTACTTTGAAACTTAACTAAACTTTTAAAAACTAAGATATTTTGTCTGTGGAATTTTTCTGCGCATGAGGCTTTTGTTGAATCCCATCTTTTGAGTTGAAGCTGCAGAACTTTGGTAATTTTGGGAAAATGCAGCTAAAAGTATTATTATTTGTTAAAAATCAGTTCATAATTTAATTATGCATAAACTGTGTCACTGTAAGTTACAGTGCATACTGTTCATTAATCCATTTCTAATATTTTAGCATTTGATAAACTGATAACAGGCATTTAAAAAAAAGCTTTGGCTTCCATTACATTACCTGAAAAAGAAATTAATCATTAAGTGTGATTAACTATTTGTAAACAGTAGCAAATTTATACGTACATATTTTATAACGTTTCATTGGATGCCCACAACTCCAACACTATGCCATGGAGTACAGACAAGACTGAAAAAAAATGTTAAAATGACAACTCATGTTCAAATGGCATAGTGTTTTCATGAATGAAGTGTGTTTGTGTGTGTGCGAGAGAAGCAGAGACAGATTCAATCTCATTGAAGTGGTTGCTGGAATATAAAATGAACATTATCGCAAAGGTTAACAAAACAAGTGTGCTTTTATTTAAGAATTAAACTGAATAACAAAAAATTCAAGTGACAACAAGATACCAAGCAGACATGATTCATCAACGTTTGTGTGTCTGCTTATACCCCTTCAGCAATATCTTTTACAGGTTGCAAAACTTTACACCAGCTGTTACAGACTGAAATCAAAGGCTTTTTCTTTTTAGGCGCATACACCATTATCATGACATTGTCCATGCATTTCTTGAATTTCCTTTCATCCTACACTTACCCAGATTTTTGTAGACACGGAATACGCATGAAATGCATGTATTCCAAATAACTATATACTGTATTATTTACCATGTAAAACTCCAGGCAGCTCACACGCAGATAAGGAGCCTTGGCTTGAGCTGGGAGAACGTTTTGCCCGAGTTGAGCCCTGTCAAGGTGGGGGATGGGAAAGCAGGCTGCTTGCTGCTTGTGCTGATCAACACATTTATAAAACAAAAGGCACTGATGGAGAGGTACGAAGGGATTTATGGTGGGCTGGGGTTATGAGTTTTTTTGTAGGCTTCAGAGATTCTACTGTTAAATATCAAACAGGACTAAAGTATAGAATCACACATAGATAGATGAATAGAACTTTACTTGTCCCTATTAAGAAATTTGGCTTTTTATCAAAGATGAATGAATAAATAAATAAAAATTCTTATTATAGTATGATAAACAACAACACTCTCTCAAATATACACCAGAATAACTAAAAAGGAAAAAAACTAAAAAGAATGAAAGATTCTGACTTGGCAGTTACAGCCACAGTGAGGCATTATGCTGGTGTATTGTGTGGACCACGTACAGCTGCCCTAACCAAACACAAATAGGCCAAGAGACACAAGTGTAGCATGCAACGCACTTTATTTCCATGGGGAAGCAGTTTTCCTCTCTCCCCACAGCAGCATAATCCAAATAAGCAAAAGCACCAAAACACAGTCCTTTTCTTCTCTCTTTCTCCGCCTCCACTCCTCTCCCAGCAAGCTTTATCCACCTACTCCAGTCTCTGGTTCCCTGAATGGAGTGAGGTGGTTCCTTTTAAGCAGATCCTTTGAATGTTCCAGGTACCTCATTGATCAGACCTAGAATCACTCCCAGGTGTGGTGAAAGCCCTAGAGAGGGCTCTGCTGCTCCCCCTGGCGGCCACCACGGAATCCAACAGGGCTGTGCCACACTCCAACTCCCACCGTACCCCTGCGTGAATTCATGGTGCCGCAGCCACCCAGGAGGGCTGCCCTTCAGCATCCCAGGGGAGGTAGAGTCTTGTAGATACTCTCTACCCCGCTCCTTCCATCCAGCTGGCATCCTGATTGGGTAATGACCAAGGTAGCCTGTCACAATTGCCACCAATATAAAGGAGTCCCCGTAGTGTTTCTTGAGACACTTCTTATAAATTATTTGTTACCTGAATATATTCAGTGTTAACGCATCAGAGAGAGTCCTAAGAGCTGATTTATACTTCACGCTCAGAACGCGTACACGCCCACATCATAGCTGCCACGCATTTCCAGCGTTCATTTCACGCGTCCTCTGAGCAGATCCTAAGAAATTAACGCGACGCGTGCGCGAGTTGCAGTACCAGCAAAAAGTCAGGGAGGGGCGGGGGGCACAGTGTGCTAAAAGTCGGAACGTGACATCAGAGTCTCTGTTTACTATCTGCATGTGACAGAAAGCCTCTATGGAGATCCCTCGGGGATCGATGTGCATGCTTTGCTGTTTGATGAATGGTTCAAAGTGGTGAAGCAAAATGCCGACATACAGATGCATTCGTGGTGCTTTTATATTCAAGCATTGCATATTCCAGATAGTAATGACACGATACATTTTAAAAGTCTCACATACCATCTTTTGTACCATCTTTTTTTTTTTTTTACAACTTCACAACAGCAACATAATGTATAGCGCTGTATTTGAGCCCACTGAGAAAAAAATAAAGGACACGGTGAAAATGTGTATTTTGTGATTAAAGTGGAAATTTCCGCTTTAATCTCGAAATGTCCACTTTAACCTCGTAGTTTACTTTATCATTAAAGCGGACCATCGTAAACGTCATCCCAATTTTTAATCGCTTCGAGCTTCTTGGTCCTGACAGCAGTGGCAAGCAGCAATACATCACCACATAGAACAAATGAAATGTATGATATTCCAACTCTCTGCACATTTAGAATCTTTAGATTTATACTTGATATCACTTTAATGATGAAATGCATTAAAGTGAGTATGTTACATTTTACATATAATTTCATTTAAATAATGAATACTGTTAATAATTACACACATAGGGGGAATAGTTACACACATGGGGGTGACACAGTGGTGGGGCGGTAGCACTGCTGTCTCGTAGGGAGTTATGTTGCTAGTATTACCTGCTTGTATTCCACACTGTGCTCCGGTTTCCTTCCAAGGATATGCAGATTTGGGGATTTGGTGCCGCTAAAATGACGCTAGTGTATATGTGTGCTTGTATTCACCTTGCGATGAGCTGAGGCTTCGTCCAGGGAATGTTTCTCACTCGTGCCCAATGCTTGCTGGAATGGACACATCCTTGGATTGATGGAATTAATCAATAAACATCCTTTGTCAGAGATATTGCGGTAAGGTGTCATTGTAATTTAATGGGTGTTCTAGGCAATTCACAACACAGAGAAGCCGAACCTGTTCTCACCATGATAATATCTCGCACTGCCACCTGGTGGATTCCTCCAGATTTACGTAAAGTCCTCGAGCAAGTATAAACACTACAACGCTTGCGTAGCAGTAGCGTCCTCTGCAGCATGTGTCGCGTCGCGTGAAGTATAACTCCGGCCTTATAAGCACATAGCAAGTATCAAGAGGAGTATTACAAACCATATACATGCAAATTGCATAAATGCAAGAGTATATATCATATAAATAAAAAGCAAAGTAACTGAATATAGAAAATTGACAGTTATAGGGAAGTGCTCTAACACCTAGCATCCCAAGTTAATCTTCTTCTTCTTCTTTCGGCTGCTCCCGCCACAGCGTATCACCTTTTTCCATATCTTCCTGTCTTCTGCATTTTGCTCTGTTTCATCCATCACCTGCATGTCCTCTCTCACCACATCCTAAGTTAATATACTATATATAAACGTCTACACGTGGAAGTGTGTGTGTCTGTCTGTCCAGCCCGGAAGTGTGAGGCAGCCCGGAAGTAAGAGTCAACAACATGAAGTTCAAAGAAAGCGACTCTGTTGCCAATGTGAAACAGCCGAGAAAAGAAAGAACTCACTTAGCCACTGATAGACAATGGAGGTGAGCATGACGGCAAAACTAAACCAAAGAGAACCTCGCTTAGCTGCTAATGCACAACTGATGCGATTGATTAACTGAAGTGCCAGAATCCATGGTTTCTAGGATCCCGGGCTTTTTACAGCACAGCTAGTACTATATAAATGACTGTGCTGTGTTAATGAGTACTCAGGACAGAAAAAATCTGAAAACAAAGGGACAACAATTACAAACAGAAAACAGGTTGTTCTTCTGTCTGCTTTTAAATGTCAAGGCAAAGACTCAATAATCCTTGCAAGGGAGTTCACAAAGTCAAACCACACAGCTCAATGAAACTGACAGAAGATGCCAGCTTTCTCCCTGGTTGTCAGCTATTTTAAGTCAGTAGAAGACTTTCCAAGATGATTCAATATAAGACATTAAGTCATTATAGATGAGCCATCTGAGAGCTAACATGGTAATATCACTTGTTCTGGTCAAGGCACAGGCAGCAGAATTCTGAGTTGGCTATTGGTGATTAAATTAGATTATTTACTTGTCAAGAATAACAACATTACACATGTTTCTTTCAAATGCTGTGTTAAAAACAGTTTACACCAATAATTCCTTACATCAGCCAGATGTAACATATTCAGAACTGAATGTAAATTTAGTTCAACATCTGGCACAGGGGCACTTGCTGAGCCATGTGTGTCTAGAAGAGCTTATGCTTTGCTTGCCATTCTATTACATTAAACTGTTAAGATAAAGAAAACACCTTCTCTCTTGCTGAAGAGAGATGACTTCATCACTGTAAATAACTGATATAGGTGCAGACATTAGTTGAAAACATTTTAAGTCAGGAAAGATTTTTTTTTTTACTTCAGATGATGTTCATATAAATCCACAAATTCATTTAATTTGAATTCAGTCTATTACAATACAGCAAAATAGAATTTGCAATCTATGAGTGCTGCTCACATATACAAACACAAAATAGTGGCAGACATGTGGTCACTTTCTTGCTTTTAATTCGAAAGGGTCACAAACCTCAAAGTAAGACTGGGACTGCTGTTAAGAAAAAAGACCACTCTGGCCCACCAGCAGAAGCTCACCCCAATAACTCGATCAGAACAGAAATTACAAGACAAATTAAATGAACTGTAAAATACAGAAAAAGAAAAAAACTACTAAATATAAATACAGTACTGAGAGAAATAATCAAAATCACTTTAAAAATAAATTTTAAAAAATCACATGTACATTAACAGAAGATTTTAAGTGCTGATTGACTAGTGATGCAATAAATATTTCCTATACCTTTTTAACACAAAATAAGTGAAATTATAATCCAAGTCTACAAACAACACGTGAACAACAAAATTCACAAATTTGATTAATGTAAAATGTAGTTACTGATAACATAGAAATGCCAATGAAAAAGGCTTTCAGTTGGCCAACTCACTTTCTGCGCTTTTCCAGATGCAAGGGGATGAGATTAAGGGTTGTGCAACCTTCGGCATCATTACCTGTTGTGTTCTTCCAATTTCTGTAAGGCTCTCATTTACTGTAGTTATTATCTCGAGCATTGCTTTACTGCCACATTCTTCCAGGCAACAGTAGAAGTAAAACATTTTCATCCCGCAACTTAACTTACCTTTGTCTTATCACAAAGTCCTTCATATACAGCATATCTAACTAACAGGTACTGTTTATCTAGTTACAGAGATATTATCGCTTTTCATATTTATACTTTGTGGTTTTAAAAACATTTTGTTTGAATAAAAAACAACATTCTTATTTCTAGCTCCATGTTTCAAAATAAGCAACCACAAAAAATGTTTAAAAACAGCATAATTGTCAATCCTTTTAAATATACAGACAGAAAATACTAACAGCTACACTAGTTGTGAATAGTGGGAAACAATGAGGCATCCCTGAACCCAAATAATGTTAAGAAGTCAAATGAATACAACAAAAAGGTATGTATTGTCACACACACACGGGGGGCAGTCTAAGGACTTAACTGAGAATAAGTTGCAGAGTTAGGGGTTGATGAACTGCACTAATGCCTTTTCTCCCTCTCCCATAGACCACCAGATGGGAAGCCCATCTAGAACTCCACCCACTTCTGTTGCCAAACCATGCCCTCCTACAGACTTCACTTGGTATATATATAGTCACATTCCACTTCCCGGTCACAACCACCAGAGCCTGCTTCTTCCACTCTGGGTTCCACAACCATCTTGAGTCAGTCTGATTATTGATTCCCACCTGAAAAGACGCTCTCTGTAAAACAACTTTTTGTTTTGTCATAATTATATATGGGTTCATCTAATGGTGCCCCATCTCTTCTTGTTTTCTTTTTTGTATTTCTTACAGAGGCGTAGTTGGCAGGGTTACTGGAGATGAGTGAACTGGTGGACCTGTAGAAGGAACAGAATTAAACTATATTTAACTGAATTAAATGAGTGGTCTGTGAGCCCATGCCCTATGCCTTTCAGGCTTTTACTTTTCCAAACACACTTGTGGTTGAAACGGGCCTTAAAAAAATCACTTGTTATGTTGTATAGCGGAACATGAGGGAATGTGAGATCCCTTTCGTTAATCTCAAAAGTTTGTGAACAGGTGCACACACTCACCTCTTAGAAGCCCACCTCGGTGCTGATAATACATTACAAAGGATGACGCTCCAATTTGTTTGGCCTGGAATTGTTGAGAATTTTGATTTAGGATCAATTTGCTTTATTATTAATTTTAGTGCTAAGGCAGCTTTAAAAGGACACCATTTATTTCACCAGAAGGGCCTTAGCATGCCTGCCTTTTGACTTTCTTTGCTTTGAACTTCTTTGAGTCAAGGATGTTATGTTCTCTGAAGAAGCAAGCAGGCAGATTTTGTTTTGGGAACACAGGTGCTGAGCTTCTCATTGACAGAAGACTAAACAAACTGCATTCAGGGCCTTTGCCTGTGTGAGTACTAGGTAAGCACTCAAGCTAGTGCATAAACATACAAGCACTTAAATGGCATTTAGATCTATTAGACCTCATCAATACTTTGGGGAATAAAGTTAAAATAAAATGCATTATGACACCTAATTAGTCTGAGCTACATAGGGTCTTAAGAATTGAATATTGAAGGTTAGGGACTTTTCCCTGCACAAAGATGCCTGTGAAGTGAGCAAAATCTTGGCCTCTGTGACAGCAAGTCAGGCAAGTATGCCACTGTGCTTAACGGCACTGCTGTCTGTTTTTGAAGGCTTTTACATTAGCACGCACATATAAATATAGTCAGTCAGTCAGTATATACTGTATATATATATTTTAGATAAGCATTTAAGTCCATATGCCAGTTCTTCTATAAACAGTCATATTAAAAAAAGTTGGGAACCCCACTCAGCCTGCATAATAATTTACTCTACTTTCAACAAAAAAGATAACAGTGGTATGTCTTTCATTTCCTAGGAACATCTGAGTACTGGGGTGTTTTCTGAACAAAGATTTTTAGTGAAACAGTATTCAGTTGTATGAAATTTAATCAAATATGAAAAACCGGCTGTGCAGAAATTTTCATCCCCATTTAATTTTGCTGATTTGAATGCATGTAACTGCTCAATACTGATTACTTGCAACACCAAATTAGTTGGATTAGCTCTTTAAACCTTAAACATCATATACAGGTGTGTCCAATCATGAGAAAAGGTATTTAAAGTAGTCATTTGCAAGTTGTGCTTCCCTTTGACTCTCCTCTGAAGAGTGACAGCATGGGATCCTCAAAGTAACTCTCAAAAGATATGAAAACAAAGATTGTTCAGCATCATGGTTTAGGAGAAGGCTACAAAAACTATCTCAGAGGTTTAAACTGTCAGTTTCAACTGTAAGGAATGTAATCAGGAAATGGAAGGCCACATGCACAGTTGCTGTTATACCCAGGTCTGGCAGGCCAAGGAAAATACAGGAATGGCATATGCGCAGGATTGTGAGAATGGTTACAGACAACCCACAGATCACCTCCAAAGATCTGCAAAAACATCTTGCTGCAGATGGCATATCTGTACATAGTTCAACAATTCAGCGCAATTTGCACAAAGAACATCTGCAGGGTGATGAGAAAGAAGCCCTTTCTGCACTCATGCCACAAACAGAGTTGCTTGTTGTATGCAAATGCTCATTTAAACAAGCCAGATTAATTTTGGAACAAAGTGCTTTGGACTGATGAGACAAAAATTGAGTATTTGGTCATAACAAAAAGCGCTTTGCATGGCGGAAGAAGAACACCACATTCCAAGAAAAAGACCTGCTACCTACTGTCAAATTTGGTGCAGGTTCCATCATGCTATGGGGCAGTGTGGCTAGTTCAGGGACTGGGGCCTTTATCAAAGTTGACGGTCGGATGAATTCAACCCAATATCAACAAATTCTTCAGGATAATGTTCAAGCATCAGTCACAAAGTTGAAGTTACGCAGGGGTTCGATATTCCAACAAGACAATGACCCAAAACACAATCTACAAAGACATTCATGCAGTGGGAGAAGTACAATGTTCTGGAATGGCCGTCACAGTCCCCTGATATCATCGAATATCTATGGGATGATTTGAAGCAGGCTGTCCATATTCGGCAGCCACCAAATTTAACTGAACTGTAGAGATTTTGTATGGAAGAATGGTCAAAAATACCTCCATCTAGAATCCAGACACTGATCAAAGGCTATAGGAGGCTCTAGAGGCTGTTATATTAGCAAAAGGAGGCTCAACTAAGTACTGATGTAATATCTCTGTTGGGGTGTCCAAATGTATGCACCTATCTAATTTTGTTATGATGCATATTGCATATTTTCTGTTAAATCAAGAAACTTAATGTCACTGCTGAAATACTACTGTTTTCATAAGGCATGTCATATATTAAAAGGAAGTTGCTACTTTGAAAGATCAGCCAATGATAAACAAAAATCCAAAAAATTTATTTTTTTCATATGACTGTATATGCTAATAATAATAAAAAAAGTTACAGCAGAACACATTAGTTAGCTTAACACTAGAATTACCAGAGCCTACGAAAAAACTCGTAAATCTGTCCCACCTTAAATCGCTTCTTAAAACCGTTCTCACCTCTCCGCCAGCGTCTTTTGTTAATCTAAATGTGCTGATAAAAGAAAAGCTGCAAGTAGCCAGCTATTCCATCCACAACCAACTTAGAAATTGCACAAACTTCTCCCAGCTCATGCCTTGATTGATTTTCTGGGAGTGAAGTGGAGTTTTAGAGATGAAATAATAGATCGTTGTTTGGAACACACGCATTTCATGTCTGTTCCGTTTCTACAGTAATCTGTGTAAACACATTGTTAAAACAGAAACGTTTTTTATATTCTACTAGTAGATGACAAAATGTAGGCATAAACTATATAATGTATGAAGCCTGAAGTATCACAGAACTACTTTCACAAAGCTACAAATCTAACACAGCAATTGCGCTTTTATTCAAAAATATAACTGCAGAAACAAAAAGCCGCCTTAACATGCGACATTGACACCCATTTACTATGACTGGCTTTGTGGCGCAATAGAATCAGCCGCTGACTGGGAATCAAAAGGTCACGAGTTTGATCCTGCTCCCCTCCGGTTTCAGAAATAAATTGTCTTACTATTTTAGAATAAAAACATACATTTGATTTCAGTCTGTAACAGCCGGTGTAATTTATGCTACTTGTAAAGATTAACTTTGTTTTTTTTTTAGTCAGTTTTATTATCTTAGCCGCGTTCACATGCCCAAACACACCCCACCCCCGCATCTGACACTGCTGTTTTCACATAGACGCGCTGTAACAGAGGTAAACTCAGCTCCCTTCTACATCGGAGCAAGAATGCATATACCATTGCTTGCATACTAAAGTGTCAGCAGGCACTTTTTGTGGCATTACACACATTTTTACGCATGCCCTCTGCACACTACTTTTGACTTTAGGCTTTAGGAAGTAAGTAAATAAATAAAGGTAAATCAGCACATTTAGATGACAAAAGACGCTGGTGGAGAGCTGTGAAAGATTTTAAGAAGCAATTTAAGGTGGGACGGATTTAAGAGTTTTTTCATAGGCTCTGGTAATTCTAGTGTTAAAGAATCAATTGTTAAAGGCTTCTCTTTCTCCCTTCATTCAAGCAGCCATGAAGCACCATGTCAAGGGTGTCTGCATCTTAGTCTTTATCAGTTAAGCTGCGCGTTGCCACTTACTGACACAGTTGCCTATTATTTTAGCCTTACAGGGATGCTAGTACAACAAATAAAAATTCATTAAATTATTAACTAGGCAGTCCAGTTTTCACATGTGGGTCCTCCTCATCCCAACTTAACTGTAAGAATTGATTAACCAAAAGATCATTGATTGATTAAAAGCTCAGGATTAGGATGTGATTAGGTGCCGAATATGTCCTTCGAGCCAAAGTGGTTGTTATGAGAAGGTGGACTAAAAAGGGAATTTGTTATCAGAAGGTGTACTGCGAAGAAGATTATTATGGGGATGTCTACAGGGTCATAATTACTGTTATGAGAAGGTCTACAACACAAATGTGATTGTTATGAGAAACGGTGCTGAGCGAGTTCATCATCATGAGAAACCCTGTACTGTAGATGTTAGGAAACTGTTGTGAAGGCGGGACATTTTGTGATAAGAATTGTAATAAATTTCAGGCTCACAGAACACTCAGGGCTCATTTCATGAACTGATACAGGCTTTATGTGCTAAGAATTGTTTCCTATGTTGTGCAATATAGTCTAAATTCTGACTGCCTTTCTGAAAACTCCGCTTGTTTTTTCTGAAGTTTTCTCCACAACAGAATAAACTAGGAAGCTGTTCTTCTATCAATGCCATTAAATAGACATCCCTTTCGAGCAGATAGGGGTGGACATTTTGGTGTGTTTCTTAGGAAGTCCTTATGAACCAAGGAACACCTTTCACCCCAGACATGTTCAGAAAACTTGCAAACATTTTAAAACCTAAGTATACCACCATAAAAATGATGATCTAGAAAAGCAGTTTAATTAGATGCTCAAACAAATGCTACATAATGCATTAAGCAATGATGAAAGGAACTGGGATTAGTTACTCTTCCTCATATTATTTGCTTACCAGGAAGACCCACAGACCTCCATGGGGTTTTTGCCCTTTAAATTGCTTCACGCAAGACAACCCCAAGGTTTTTTGGATCTTATAAAGGAAGGATGGGAGAATTAGTAACTCACTTTCACTAATATTCTTGACTATACTGCACAATTATGTGAAAGATTTGACAACATTTGACCCATTATAAAAGAAAAGATGGAATGTGTCGCAAGCAGCACGGGCCCAATTATAAAATCAAGTTCAGTGCCAGTGATTGAGTCATGCTACTCATTCTCACTTCTCATTCCAAATTGTTAGCACATTGGCAAGGATCCTATGAGATTAAAGAAAGAAGAGGCTTGGTGGATTATTTGGTGAAACAACCAAATCATTGACTGGGTGAGTGTGTATACCATATCAGCTTGCAGAAACCATGGAAGGAAAGGGAACCTGAAACCCTTGTGCTGATAGCCACACTCCTTTATCCATAGAGAAAATTTTAACTTTGGACCCAATTTGACAATTCAACAACTATATTGCTTATTATGTATATCTCTCGCTCAATCAACTATCTGCCTTATAGCTCTCAAACTACCAATCATTTCAAATTCAAGACCACACACCAATATTTTGTCTTGTGTAGCATATGGCAACTAAGCCCAGAATGACTCCAGCTATGGAAGAAAAACAAAAGCATGACATTAGATCATATTATCTGTCCTTTTCTTTGTTCTGCTAGATAATTTATTTTTAAGATGGTAAGTTTACATACTGAATCTACATAGATTCTTCTTCATTTTTTTATTCAGACCTGTGAAATTTTACTATATGAATCTGTAAATCTGGTTGCTTTTGACTATAGAAGAGAGAACTGTATTTGACTTTTTCCAATGAAAAGAAGGCTGTGATGTATGTTGTTCCCTTTCTTTACTATAGGTTTTGCCTACACAGTAGACCTGTTGTGGACTAAGTCCCAAAGACACTTCCAAATGGCCCCTACAGAGGCTATACTGCCAAACCCCAGGTACAATCTTTATAGAAAAAAATATTTATTCTTCACAAAAAATTATCTTTAACACAGAGGTTCTCTGAAGAGCAAATAAGCTATACATTGACTGTTAAAGGCAAATCAAAATCAGAGTCCCACTATGAATTCCCAAGAATAGTCGAAAAACAGAGTAATAGGTCAAAAAATCCAGGAAATAATTAAGCACAACACAAGAACTCATAACTCTGAAGCACATTCACAATAAATTGCCAGGAACCGTGGAAGACCCTCCATATTTATAGGTTGGAGGACAGTTCCTGGGGGGTTATTGACAGGTGGTTCCTCTTCTTGTGGGAACACTCACAAAACACATAGAACATAACTTGTATACAAAGACAAAACCAAAAATAAAGAAAGGTGCACGTAAGCACAAAGAAAAGAATAAATAATGAACAAAAGAGACATAAAGCATGAATTTGAACCTCAGCCAAGGGAGGAACCCCTCAATGAGACATGACAAGACTAGAATCAAATTCTGTGGCTTTAATCTTAATTTTAATATTAGCAAGGCACATTGTGAACTGCTGCTATTGACTTAAAACTATTTTTAAAAAAGATAAAGTCAAAGGGCTAGGTCCAAATGATTAAATATAATAATAATATAATTTAATAATTATAATAATCTTATAATAAATACAATATGAAAGATATTGTTGGTTATGAAGGAGCATAAGAAAAATTTAGAACTCTTATAAAATAAAATTAGTGAAAGAACATATCTCTCTAAGTGCAGTAGTTTCCTGAACTGAATGCTTATCATGGAATATTGTTCTTTATTTTGCCTGTAGTTATTTCTAAATAAAGTATTTATAGTTATTTCTAAATAAAGTTTTTATGAAAATAATATTGTAAATATGAATACATTACAGTCACAAGTGATTTAATAAAGTAAAATGGTGAAATATGCAAGATGACCTTTTTAAGCTGATTAAAAAATAATGTTTTTGTTTCATGACTTCATTCATATTCCCTAGCAGTGCAGGTACAATACTTTCAATATGCCAACAAAACATAATTTTTTATATGAAGAGAGTACTGCAGACATTTGAGTGAATCATTAGCCATGACAGTTTTTTCTGTGCAGTATAACTGTACTTTGTCAGACTGAAACCAATTACAATAGTAAAGAATTATTTATAAGTAGCCAGTGGAAGACAATATCTACTCCTATGCAATAAGCACTCTAAATCATGGAGAGTTTGTTAATTAAGGATGACGGCCTTTAGGAAGGATTCAGAAAAAGTAATTGTTAAACTGGATGAGAAACTTTAAATTGAATAGCACTAAAGAACAGTTACACTTATAAGGTTAGCTATTTTCACCATGTGGTTAAAAATGGATTAAGCTTTTGCAGAAGTCTGTTACAGAAGTTCTATGCTCTCAGTTTTTCTTTGTGTTTTTAAATTTGTAGTAACGTTTGTTAGTGTTTCCAAAATACTTTGGCAGCTGGAAAAGTATGAAGCAAAGATTCCATAACCTATGTGACTTTGTTTTAAAACTTTTAATGAAATTCAGAAAAAAAAAGTTCATACAAAAATGAAAAGAAAAGGTGGTAACACCAGACATAAATAAAATTATTTCTTGCTGATGATGTTTCTGTTTAAAGCTCAAATCTTAGTTATATTTCTTTAAGTTTCTTTATAGCAAGGGATGCTTCAATGTACCTTAATATGTTTACATTCACATTTGCAGTCAGAAAACAATATGCCTTTGTACCTTTTTTTTGCAAAATCATTCCAGTTATCCATAAGAAAACACTTATGTGAATTAAACATTAACTTCTACAAGTTAGTAACTGATTTGATTATTAATTTTTATTTATTTTAGCATTGAATATGATCTGTATTAATCGTATAAATGGATTTAAAATTTATAAATGATCTGTTACTGTCATTACCAGCTTATGCAATATCTAAACAGCACTTCTGACAAGCTGTGAATCCAGGATAATTTACAGAAAGAGGATCTGAAGGCTATCTTACGCCTACAACAGGAGAAAATGTCAAGAGATACAGAGAAATTAAAAGTGGAGTAAATATAATATTCTATTAATCAGTGGCTAGCACTGTGATCCTGGACACCCAAGCAGCTCTGTTTTACCTTACTATGGGAGCTCTTCACCTGATGAAGAAGAGGGCAGAGTCTGGGCAAACATAAAAATTTAAAACCAGCCTGAAGTCCACTATTTTGGGGAATGTTCTTTTCAAATAAGATGGAAGAACTGTCAGGTCTCATAGTGAGTCACAGTGTGTACAGGTACTGTGAAATTTTGTGTAATACAGAGACGATGCTCGTGTCGATCAAACACAGGAAGCTCTGCAGTCTACTTTGACTTTATGACGTAGGAAGATAAGTAAATAAATCAAGGTAAATAACATTCAATCTGGCTTCTGTATAAGTAACATATACATTTTGTCATATAGTGACTATCACAAACTTGAGAAGCTGCCATCATCGAACCCAAAAGCTCTTGATTGGGAGTCAGCAGTTCTTAGCATTGCACCACGCAAGCTGTCGTATCAACCGCCTACGGTAACCTGCTTTCGTTTTTCTTCAGTTATATTCTTGAATAAAAGTGCACTTGTTTTGTTATGCTTGTACCCATGTCATAAATGTAGGAAGGACGGTCCTTGGGTGTGTGTGAGAATTGTTAACATTTGAATCTGATGATTGTATATAGCACGGAACGGATCTCTCTCTACTATTCTGTCTTCTGCATCTCCTGGAGTTCAAAAGAAATACCACCATACAGCAATATGTGGACACTGGCCAAGATCGGAAAAAAAAAACAAAAAAAAAAACAAACGCGGTCACTGACTATAACCGCATGAAGGTATGCAAATGAATATAATGTTGTAGTGCAACAACGTTTTCCGAAATGTACACTACAGGTCATAAAATGAATTATTCCAAATGTCATATATCAATCAATCAATCAACATTTATTTATATAGCACATATTCATACAAAAAATGTAGCTCAAAGTGCTTTACAAAATGAATAGAAAAATAGAAGACACAATAAAAAATAAACATACGTCAACATTAATTAACATATATATATATATACCTAAGTCTCTATTTTTTTTGTCAGTGCAGCTCTGACATCATGGATCAGAAGGTGCATGCTAATTCAGCATAAGCAGGAACACTCAAGAATAAAACTGAATAAAAAAAAAATCACATCCACAGTCATTCTCAGTCACGCACACCACTTACGTCAACGTCCACAGTTTTCCCAGGCCCAGTCTCGTTCGCGCATAAGATCTGACACGGTTTTCCAATAAAGAGGGGGAATAACAAAACAGGTTTGTTTGTTATACCACATCCTTATCTGTAAACAGCGTCAGATCCGGGGGGCGGGGCTGTTGGCAGCTTGAACGTGAGTGAGAAAATACAACTGAAAAAAAAACCCACTAACTTTGAAAAGTACTGTACATTTACAGATACAAATCAAATTTATGTTTTTATTGTACGATATTAACAATAAGATCAGCTCACTAATCAAAATGGTAAATATGGGAAGCAGTTGATATTGAAACCGCGACCTCCTGATTGGATGCCAGCAGTATCAACTGCCTACCGTAACCTGCTTTCTTTTTTCTTCGGTTAAAATCTTGAATAAAGGTGCACTTGTTCTATTAAACTTGTACCTTTTGTGAAAGTGTTTTTTTTATATTTGTATTTCAGGTTTCACACATTATACATTTCATGTCTACATTTGGTCAATTATTACTAAAACATGAAAAATGATTCTGTGTTAATGACGTTTTTACATAGATTGTTGTTGACACGGAACAAACATGAAATGTATGTATTCCAAATGACGATGTACTTCTTTACATTATAAAGCTCCAGCTCTTCACTCGAAGATAAACACTTAGAACTGAGAAACTTCTTTGCGAATTGAACTGCGACGGTGGGTGGGGGGATAGGATACCAGGCTGCTTGCTGCCTAATGACACATTTACAGGACAAAAGAGGCTGATGGAGAGGTGAGAAAGGATTTAAGGTGGGCCGGATTTACAAGTTTTCTTGTAGGCTCTGGTAATTCTAGTGTTAATTTAATAGTTTCTCAAATCTCATCATAACTAAAGTAGCATGTTAAATGCTTCATATTCTGTGTGTTCTTAAATGTACTCTTATGTGTGTGAATTAATACGTGCTTCTTAAACAGGCTTTCTCTTATGCCAAAAGGACACAGAATACATTGAATTGAATTATTTTATTGTTGTTATATGGTACAATGAGATTCAATATGCAAATCGTCCTTAAACCTATTTTCCTGTAAAATGGTAAAATAACAACAACAACAACAACAACAACAATAATAATAGGATAAAAAACAGTGAAAGCATAAGTAGCTCAGGTTGTACAATATTACAACCGTAATGCAAGTTTACAGTGAGGCAATTGTACTTATAAGTACAAACAGTTCTACCGGGAGCACTTGATAGACTGATTGTGTTTTTTGCTATTGGGATGAAACTGTTTCTATACAGGTGTTCAAATAGACTTTGCCCACGGCTGAGGCAGCATGTGCTAGATGCTGTTTCTTCCCACTCTTGACACAATTCGCCATAGAGCTGATGTACAGCTGTGATTCCACACTCAGATACAGTAGGATAAAATACTCTGAGTGGTGCACTGAGAGTAACAACTCTAAAGTGGCCAAGGTATTTGGAATAGTTTGGCCATTCGGTGCACCTTTATATGGTTACAGGTTGATTAGAATCAAATACCTTGAACTAAAAAACAATATGCAGTTAATTTCAGTGTATTTGATAAAGCCACAACAGGGATACGAATCTAAAAAATAAAGGGAAACCATATAGGAACATTAGCACTGCTTTTATGCTGGGTGCCGCCAGTTTGCAAAACTGAGCGGAGAACTTGCGTACACAAGGGACTGAGCTGGCGTGAATATGTGCGTGGCTTTAAACCTAATTTAGTTGTTATACATCGCAATGTGAGCATGGAAATGGGTGAAAGTTAAATTTTTGTGCATACGCACCATTTATACATGAGGCTCCAGCTCACTACAGTAAATCTAGGATTTTCCAGGGCCTGGAATCAAACCCACAACCGCTCAATTATGAGTCAGCAGTTCTTACCTCTGCGCCACCCAGGCAGTAATGTCAGCATTGTAACCTTACCTGATTTATTTTCCTTCAGTTATATTCTAGAATAAAAATGCACTTGTTTAGTTATACAGTACTTGTACCTTTTATAAAAGTGTTTATTTAATATTTGGACTTCAGTCTTCACACATCGTACACTTCATGTCTACATTTTGTCATTAGTACTATAACATGAATAAAGTTTCTATTTTAGGTATGTGTTCAGCCTTTCTGGCCTCGCATTTCCTGTCATTCTACATTTACCCAGATCAGGGTAGATACAGAACACACATGCAATGCATGTGTACCAAATAATGACATATTATTTACCTTCTACAATTCCAGGAACCCCACACCCAGATAAACAGATTTGAGCTCTGAGAATCTTCTGTGCAACATAAGCTGCTTGCTGCTTGACACATTTAGAAAACAAAGGAGCTGATGATAAGGTGTGAAGGAATTTAAGGTGGCCCGGAATTAAAAGTTTTTTTGTAGGCTTCAGGGATTCTAGTGTACATTTAGGCAGATCTGACCACAATCTGATCCATCTTACTTCCAACTACAAACAAACCTGTTATTAGACAAAATGTTGTTGCTGAATGGCACTGAATGACTGTTTCCACAGGACAAATTGAGAAATGATTGTGTGGAACACATGGGGACAATATTGAGAAACCCATTTCATGGTCTGTGTTGACACTTTTATACCCTCAAAAACAGTTCACAGCCTTCCAAATTACAAGACCAGGATTGTCTTAATTAAGACACACCATCTCTGCATTTCTAACCCCCAGTACTTATTATATTTCAATCGTGATGGTTCGTGGGTTTTTTTAATTAGTTTTTGCTTTACTTTTTCTGGAATTTACACATCACATGACGGTGAAACACACAGATCCATGACCTCTGCATCACATGATCAACTGCTGTCTCATGGTTATAGACACAAATTGGTGCTTTGGTGGAAATTTTCTTGTGACCACAGGTCAACCCAGGAGTTAAGCCAATTAATATCACCCATGCAACAATGTTTGGCATCCATCAATGGATAAAACCAAACCTTAGTTCATCTGTTAGAGATGAATTCATTGAGAAAATTGGGCAGATAGGTGGCAATTGATTCTTTTAGTTTCTTGACTCTTTTTTTTGTGCTTTGGGTCACCTCTCCCGGTTTTCCCTTTTTTGTTTCAGTCAATCTTTGTGTGTCTGGCTTCTCTTTTCTGCTTACTCTGTATGACTATTCTTTGGCAAGTCATTCTCAGGCTCTCAGCTATCTTGAAGCTCACAGTAATCCTGGGGGACAGACAGTATTGCAGAAAGTGCTGCAGCTCCAGAAAACATCTTGTATTGCTCCAGTTCCTGAAAATGAAATTAATGGCTAATGATGAGTGCCCCCCTATGTCCCACATCATAAGGACCTTTGAAAGGCTGGCCTGGGAATATATAAGTCCTCTTTTGCAAGAATATGTAAACCCATTGCTTTTTGCCTTTCACAGAAAGGAGTGGAAAATACAATTATATTTCTCCTTCAAAATGTCTGTTCCCATATAGACAAAGCTTCCCTCTACATCATTCAGCCATTCCTGTTAAGGGGTAAGCTCAGAAATATACAGATGATGAGCCTAATGAATAACGCTCTATCTGTCTAGAAGACAGCAGTTTGTGAGGGCCAAGGACTTGGACTCTGATGTAGATGAGATCAATACTTGTTCAAAACAAATGTTCCCTCCTGTCTTTGTTTCACTTCACCCTGTATACACTGGAGTATAAATATAACAACAGGTCATGTGACCTGCAGAAATTCTCTGACGATTCTTCACTAATTGGGTGTATTGTCAAGTGGAATGAGGCATAGTACAGGAGTTGAGTTGAGAACTTTGTTTCTTGGTGCAAAGAAAATTGTTTGCAACTAAACATCAACAAAACCAAGGAACTGATTATTGACTTTCACCAGATACCAAACAGCCTTTATGCCTGGTCACTATTCGGGAGTGGATGTAGAGGTGGTGCATCTACAACTGCTTGGGGTTCCACATCAATGGCAAAATGGACTGAACTAGTAGCACAGAGGAACTATGTAAGAAAGGGTAGAGCAGACTGTGTTTTCTTAGGAGATTGCATTCCCTCAATGTGTGCATTGACATCCTTTACATCTTTTATAACTCTGTAATTGTCAGTGCAAATATTCTATGCTGTGGTGTGCTGGGCCAGCAATGTCACCTCAAGAGAGGCCCACTAAATCAACAGACTCATTAAGAATGCAGTAATGCACTCTCAGCTTATTGGAGGTAGTTATGGAGGATTGGCAGACAAAACTTATTGTCATTATTAACAATGCTGCACATCTTCTCTCTGACACACTAGCAATTAGTACTTTTAGCCAATGAATTATTCAACAGAAGTGTGCCGATAAACACTAGTAGAGCTTCTTTAAACCAACAGTAATAAGCCTTTATAATGCTGCTTTGTGACTGTTCACTTACAGTATCTTTATTAAAGTCAGAAGTATTTTCTTTTTTGTAGTTTTTAGTGGTGTTATTGTGGTTGTTTGCTCCATAATTTCCAAATTCTTTGAGCTTCTGCAAAATGTAGATTTCCCATTGGGAAAAATAAAGTACTATCAATTTATCTATGTTTCTGTGTGATAATGCGTTATATCCTGAGAAACAACATTGACGAGCATTGTAATTAGTTGCTGAAATATTCTACTGCACTACCAACAATCTTCGTAAATACAGTCAAAATATTAAATTCATGAAGAACTTTCTGAATCACTTCTGCTGCATAAGTGGTCTTTTCTTCAACGTAAATATTAAGCTCATGTCATATAATGTATGTGAGTTAAACAAAAATTCTGGTTAACTCATATTTGACAGGCAGGTTTCACACTACGAAGAGAATAAATCAGAAATTATTTTGCATGTAAATAATCATCCTGATTACCGCTTCATGAAGAAAAACTTTAAATGTCAAATAAATTTAAATAGGGTGACACAATAGTGCATGCTGCTGCCTCACAAATCCAACATTTTGAGTTAAATTCTCAGTAGTTGTCTGTGTGTAGATTACATGACTACGCAGGCATTTCTTCAGTGTAACAAGTTTTTCTCTGACAAAGATGTACTTGTTCAATTTAATTAATAATTCTAAATTGTGGGTATGAATGTGCCTTAAGTGAATGATTACTTTCAGGGTTGTTTCCCACTTTTTGCTTGATTTGCAGGGGTAAGCTACAGCATTCAAAACAATGGTTTGGACTAAGCATGTTTAAAAAAGGATGTGATGCATCTTAATAGATTAAAACAAAGCAGGTCTGATAAAGTATTAATAAACAGATAAATCTAAAAATGTGACAGTTCACATTTTTTTACATCGATTCTCATTTGTTACAATTTTGCAAATAGTGCAGGCTTTTTTTTTTTTCTAATAAAGGATACATGCGACTCAAGTATGTAAGTAAAGCCTTTGCATGCTTTTTGATGGATGATAATCCCCCACATGTCATTAACAGACATTCATAGCTCATAGCCTCACCGAATCATTAAAGCGCTTTGCAATTGGACACATAGTAAAGCTTGATTTGTGACAGCAGCAACATTTTCAAATCTCATTGCCTCTCATAAAATTATCCAGTTCACAGTATTTGGCACTAATTATTTATGGAGAGTTCATCATTCACAAATAAGCAAGCTACTGTGTCAATTCAAAATACTGAATACACCAAATATTGTATACCTGTTGACAATAAAAGGAAATGCCTTTCTCAAAGAAATACGCATTAGCTCTAAATTAATTAATGCTAGCAATTTTACAGTTTAATTTGTGAATTTTATATATATTATATTTTGCAAGTATTGATACTTACCACTTCACATTGCTCAGACCCCAGTTTGATTTCTGTGTGAAGTTTGCTTATTTTCATTGTGTTCCAGAGAATTTATTTCACTGATAATGGTTTGGGCTTTATCTTTCCACAATATGCCAGTGGTGTGGATGTGTTCAGTGAAGGTTAATCAACTCCCTTCCTGCTACTGTGTATGCAATGCTTAATAATACAAAAATATACTTTCCTACACAGAAGAGAAATGTTCTTTAGTTTTAAAGATGATCAAGGTAAAAAGAAATTGATAATACAGGAGAATTGAGCTAGCCTATTGGCAGCAAGCATTTCTAGACAAAGTTTATTTATCTGATTATCCTTCACACTTTGTTTGTCTCATTATTGGTATTTGGTTAGTGTTGCAGCCACCTAAATTTTCTTAATTACTGTATCTCTTTGCTGTTTGAAGTAGTATGTTGGCTATGTGTTTGATGCCTAAATACACTGTAAGTAGTAGTATAGGGGCGTCACTATTATACATCATCAGATTTTGACAGGTGTATGTCCCGCCCCCCTGGCATTTCCGGTACCCACCTGCTGCCACCTGGTTAATGGGCATTTCCCCCCGCGGTCTGATCTCTGCCTGTTGTCGGGTGCGCTGTTTGACCGGCATCGGACCTTTTGTCAGTCGTGCGCAAGGAAAAAATGGTCAGCCGATCTTAGCCTTGATGCTAAAACTGGGGCTGATCATCTTTGTGATCCGAGACGGACCTTTGGGAGCCTGTAAGGTGTCATAAAAGGTAAGTCATCAATGGGGCGGAGCAGACATCCTGCTCCTATCTGCTTGCAGCGCTCGGGGGTGTGTACAGAGAGTACAGAGAGCGTGATTGACAGACCCCAGCGAGAGGATGTACAAGAAAACTTTAGAGAGAATCTATTACACACCCAAGGAACCTGGCAGTACAGCCCAAAACACCCCTTGAGCATCCCGTTACCTTGCCCACCTTGTAAAACCATGCCCTTTATAAAGCAAGGCATATGCCCAAGTGTTTAAAACAATAACTTTCAGAGTGGATGTACAAGGAAAGGTTTAAGAGAGAATCTAGGACACATCCAGGGAAAAAAACCTGGCAGTGCATCCCAAACACACCCATGGGTATAGCGTTACTTTGCCCACCATGTAAAATAACATGCCCTTTATAAAGCAAGGCATATGGTAGATGCCCAAGTATTTAAAACAATAACTTTCAGAGTGGACGTACAAGAAAAAAGGTTTTAGAGAGAGTCTATGACACACCCAAGGAACCTGGCAGTACAGCCCAAAACACCCCTTGAGCATCCCGTTACCTTGCTCAAATTGTTAAACCATGCCCTTTATAAAGCAAGGCATATTTCAGATACCAAAAGTGTTTTAAAACAACAAGTTTTATTCAATGATTCAAAAAAAGATGTCAAAGTGTCTTAAAAACAACAAATTTTATTGAAGCAAAATTCCAAACATAGCAAAATAAGATCTGGTCTTCACTTTGAGTTACAAATTGTTTGCTATACATTAAAATTGTTTAAAGTATGAATAAAAGCTGGAGAAACAGCCGTAAAATAATCACACAAGCTTATTTGTATACATTTGCAATTCACTTGAAAAGAAACAAAAACACAAGAAAATGTATACATATAGGAGTACGCAAATGAAAATTCAAAACCAGGTCCAAACCCATCAGTGAGTCGGTAATACACCTAAAATAAAAATGTTTAAGCCAGCAAATATACTTTATATATTTATATTTCACTAAATTATGCAAACCTATTTTCTGTTTGGAACAGAGCCGACCACATAAAGCTGGTCTTCACAGGCTGAATCAGTTTTACGTATGCATCAATGGGTATCTCTCCCTGCTCAAACACCGACATAACATCATCCACCTTTCTCTTGACAGATTTAAGAAAACAGGGGAGATTATACATTTTTAGCATAGCACAGACACAGGACACAAGTCTAGCCTTTCTAGCCCTTTGGAGCATAAATAAGCTAGGTTTATAAGCCCAAGAACGTTTTTAGACAGGCATAGATCCAAATTACCTGTTTAGATTTCTCTGGTTCATGTTCTAACGACTGGTTATCTTCTATAATGATGACACCGGTCTCTGCTTTAGCGGTATGTTTTGTTGTTGCAGAATCCATGTTTTGCTTCTTTCTAGTAAAAGAAAACAGATAATGGTGTGTCTCGGGGATGGACCGGCAAGCTCCAATGCCACGAGGGACCTGCCCGGGCCTTTGGGTCCAAATATCTGTACTTAAATATGCTTTTGGGCGAGGCTTTTACAACGCTGGGCCAATCAAAACGTTTTAAGAAAAGATTTTTTAAGATAACCCGCCAACATATTTTTAACCAATCAACAAACACATGCCGCATGTTAAGCTAGCCAATGGAATTACACCATGCTGGTTCGGGCGTGTGCTGAGTGCATCCAGCGCTTCCCAAATTCAGAACCGACAATCAGGATACACACCAGGCAGCTGGGATGTGAATGGTCTCATATGGCTAAAAGGCAATATGGCACGACTGAAAAAATGTATGAACTGGTCTGTCAATGAAAACGGTGTTAGCATATGAATTTAACAGTAACAGACAAAATCTTTATAATACTGTACATGCAATGGTGGCGCACTCATAGGGCAGCCGCTCTCTAACCCAGGAGATCTGGTTTTGCGATTGGGGACGAGAGCAAAAATAAGACAGGTCTATCTATCTATCTATATTATCATGATTAAAATATGAATGTGTGTTATTCTAACATAGCCCCATAAACAATTGGTAAAAAAAAATGGAATGCTCTTCTTTTCATTCTTAATAAACACAATTTAATTTATGATAGGCCTAGAAGTTGGTAAGTCACGCTGGGGCAGACGGTCTTGTATATAAATAAATAAATAAATAAAAACCAGGTAACGCGTTAATATTTATGTATATATAGGTCATGATGGTGTGCACGTGTAATTTGACTTTTTATCCCTGGCATGATTAACTTGTGCCTTAAAATAAGAATAAGAAGAAAAAAAATGAACCAGAGCAGCGGATGCGTGTGTTGTCCGGTGCGCACCCGTAGAGCTGTCACTTTCTTAAGATAGGGGATCTGGGTTCGCGTCCGGGCAGACAACAAAAGTAAAACATTGACTTTTCAAATGTGTATATGATTATGCATTACTGTATGTTATTCTATTATAGCCAAGTAAACTAAGTAGTCAAATGGAATTCTAGCAGGAGTTTGAAATGAATAATAGATTTTTACTCGCGAAGGCAGATAGGAAGAGCATGCCAAATTTTAGGGGCCATCACACTGAAAGTTCTGCCACCCATAGTTACTAACCTGTATTTAGCTACGGTGAGTAAATTAGCGTCACGATGATCTTAAATCCTCACCCAGGGTAATCCGAAACACGTTTCTAACGGTTCAAAATCCTTATAAATAATTTTTCTGTACAAAAAGTAACACTCGTCAGGGGGACACTGGAATCTGTTGCTGCTCTTTGAGATGAGGCGAGTGTAGAGGGCCTTGTTGGAACATTCTAGATGTACCCTATTACATAAAATGAAATGATAAAATTCATTGGAATATACGTTTCATCGTCTGTCTATAAGTGATAACGGTGGAACATTCCAGAGGTATTACATATAATAAATGATGCAATTTAATTGTAGCACCTGTTTTATAGTTATGTTTCACCATGTGTCCATAAACGATAACAGCTGATTATGTCATGTTAGGTGGTTATTGGTCTATTATATATAACATGGACGGAATTACACATCAAATATTTTATGCATTTAGCATTCCTGGAGCATTATGGCTCGCATCTTAGATTCGGATGAAACTGATGATCACCTTTCCGATTGCCACAGAATTAAGATTTGTATATTATATATTCATGCATAATTAGTGAAAAAAAAACTTACTTTGTCTCTGTCTGGTGATTGCTCCCGAAGGGGATATAATGCTATTTGTATGTACAAAGTCAATTTTAAAATACCGCCACAATATTTCTTACCAGGATTTTCAGCACGTGAGAAATTGCTTGAATCTCTATTGATGACTGTCTCGCCGAAAAAAGAGCACCATAAAGCAACCCAGACATGTCTTAACGACATTATTAGTATGACAACATCTTGGCAGATCCCAGGTACGAAAACAAAACAAAAACAAAATAAATAAATAAACATTGGTTGTTTAACGAATCCTTTCATTATTAAAACCGATCTGGATGCTGTAAGTATTTGTTCAACCAACAAGCAGTGGGGCCTGTGTTCAGTCCAGGGCCACTGTTCATTGCTTGGAGCTCAATGCACCGCAGCGATAAGACCCTTGCTGGCCAAGGGCCTCACAAATGGGCACATGGTAGAAAAATTCTTATTTTAAGGCACAAGTTAATCATGCCAGGGATAAAAAGTCAAATTACACGTGCACACCATCATGACCTATATATACATAAATATTAACGCGTTACCGGGTTTTTATTTATTTATTTATTTATTTATTTACAAGACCGTCTGCCCCAGCGTGACTTACCAACTTCTAGGCCTATCATAAATTAAATTGTGTTTATTAAGAATGAAAAGAAGAGCATTCCATTTTTTTTTTACCAATTGTTTATGGGGCTATGTTAGAATAACACACATTCATATTTTAATCATGATAATATAGATAGATAGATAGATAGACCTGTCTTATTTTTGCTCTCGTCCCCAATCGCAAAACCAGATCTCCTGGGTTAGAGAGCGGCTGCCCTATGAGTGCGCCACCATTGCATGTACAGTATTATAAAGATTTTGTCTGTTACTGTTAAATTCAAATGCTAACACCGTTTTTATTGACAGACCAGTTCATACATTTTTTCAGTCGTGCCATATTGCCTTTTAGCCATATGAGACCATTCACATCCCAGCTGCCTGGTGTGTATCCTGATTGTCGGTTCTGAATTTGGGAAGCGCTGGATGCACTCAGCACACGCCCGAACCAGCATGGTGTAATTCCATTGGCTAGCTTAACATGCGGCATGTGTTTGTTGATTGGTTAAAAATATGTTGGCGGGTTATCTTAAAAAATCTTTTCTTAAAACATTTTGATTGGCCCAGCATTGTAAAAGCCTCGCCCAAAAGCATATTTAAGTACAGATATTTGGACCCAAAGGCCCGGGCAGGTCCCTCGTGGCATTGGAGCTTGCCGGTCCATCCCCGAGACACACCATTATCTGTTTTCTTTTACTATAAAGAAGCAAAACATGGATTCTGCAACAACAAAACATACCGCTAAAGCAGAGACCGGTGTCATCATTATAGAAGATAACCAGTCGTTAGAACATGAACCAGAGAAATCTAAACAGGTAATTTGGATCTATGCCTGTCTAAAAACGTTCTTGGGCTTATAAACCTAGCTTATTTATGCTCCAAAGGGCTAGAAAGGCTAGACTTGTGTCCTGTGTCTGTGCTATGCTAAAAATGTATAATCTCCCCTGTTTTCTTAAATCTGTCAAGAGAAAGGTGGATGATGTTATGTCGGTGTTTGAGCAGGGAGAGATACCCATTGATGCATACGTAAAACTGATTCAGCCTGTGAAGACCAGCTTTATGTGGTCGGCTCTGTTCCAAACAGAAAATAGGTTTGCATAATTTAGTGAAATATAAATATATAAAGTATATTTGCTGGCTTAAACATTTTTATTTTAGGTGTATTACCGACTCACTGATGGGTTTGGACCTGGTTTTGAATTTTCATTTATGCATCCTATATGTATACATTTTCTTGTGTTTTTGTTTCTTTTCAAGTGAATTGCAAATGTATACAAATAAGCTTGTGTGATTATTTTACGGCTGTTTCTCCAGCTTTTATTCATACTTTAAACAATTTTAATGTATAGCAAACAATTTGTAACTCAAAGTGAAGACCAGATCTTATTTTGCTATGTTTGGAATTTTGCTTCAATAAAATTTGTTGTTTTTAAGACACTTTGACATCTTTTTTTGAATCATTGAATAAAACTTGTTGTTTTAAAACACTTTTGGTATCTGAAATATGCCTTGCTTTATAAAGGGCATGGTTTAACAAGGTGAGCAAGGTAACGGGATGCTCAAGGGGTGTTTTGGGCTGTACTGCCAGGTTCCTTGGGTGTGTCATAGACTCTCTCTAAAACCTTTTTTCTTGTACGTCCACTCTGAAAGTTATTGTTTTAAATACTTGGGCATCTACCATATGCCTTGCTTTATAAAGGGCATGTTTTTTTACATGGTGGGCAAAGTAACGCTATACCCATGGGTGTGTTTGGGATGCACTGCCAGGTTTTTTTCCCTGGATGTGTCCTAGATTCTCTCTTAAACCTTTCCTTGTACATCCACTCTGAAAGTTATTGTTTTAAACACTTGGGCATATGCCTTGCTTTATAAAGGGCATGGTTTTACAAGGTGGGCAAGGTAACGGGATGCTCAAGGGGTGTTTTGGGCTGTACTGCCAGGTTCCTTGGGTGTGTAATAGATTCTCTCTAAAGTTTTCTTGTACATCCTCTCGCTGGGTCTGTCAATCACGCTCTCTGTACTCTCTGTACACACCCCGAGCGCTGCAAGCAGATAGGAGCAGGATGTCTGCTCCGCCCCATTGATGACTTACCTTTTATGACACCTTACAGGCTCCCAAATGTCCGTCTCGGATCACAAAGATGATCAGCCCCAGTTTTAGCATCAAGGCTAAGATAGGCCGACCATTTTTTCCTTGCGCACGACTGACAAAAGGTCCGATGCCGGTCAAACAGCGCACCCGACAACAGGCAGAGATCAGACCGCGGGGGGAAATGCCCATTAACCAGGTGGCAGCAGGTGGGTACCGAAAATGCCAGGGGGGCGGGACATACACCTGTCAAAATCTGATGATGTATAATAGTGATGCCCCTATACTACTACTGTATCTTTTTTTTTACTAGAAAAAACAATATTTAAATCAGCCATAATTAAAAATAGCTATTTTCTGATGTTGAAAAATGTTCTTATCTTCAGACATGTTACAGTATGGGCTACAGATAATTTCTCTGATGTCTCATCATCTCATCTTGTATTCTCAACTGCTTTTCCTGGAGAGGGTCACAGTGGCAGCACATCAGCCCAGACTTCCCTGTCCCCAGGTACAGATTCCAGCCCTTCATGGGGAATTCCCTGGCATTCCCAATCCAGCCGTATCTTGGTTCTGCCACAGTCCCTCTGATCAATGGGATATGCCCAGAGCATTTCTAGGGGGAACCGCCTGTGGGATTTCCTTACGACATCCCCAAACCTCCTCAACTGGGGCTCCTCAATCCAGAGGAGCAGCGACTCTGCTCTAAGGTCTCCCAAACCTCTGAGCTTCTTACCCTTTCGTGTCAGCCCAGCCATCCTTCAAAGAACCCTCAATTTGGCCATTTGTACAAGCGATGTCATTCTTTAAGTCATTGCCCACAGCACATGACCATAGGTGAGGACAGGGATGTGGACTGACTGGTAAACTGAGAGTTTTGTCTTCAGACAACATTTCTCTGATATATGCATATACAGTAATATCTCTTGTACTCTTGACTCTTCTTTGATTAAAAGGTTAATGTAGTGGGATAGACAGTGAAGTCTTTTTATTTATTTTCATTTTTACAAAAGAAAAAATCTACAGAAAGCATAAACAGCACATGAAAGGGGCTTTTTAAAATCAATCAGTCAGATGTTTATTTTATAGAACACCCTTCAGTAAGAACTCTTACACAAATAATCTTAAAAGAGTAAGCTAAAATGAGTCACAGAGTGTCATAAAATAATTTAAAACAAATAAATACATAATACATTATTAGAAAACACATTGTAATAAATGTAATAATGTATTAATCTGTAACAGTAAAGATGAACTGAGAGGACATGTGAGTATACTGTATGAAATGACAATATATAAAAACTGAGAACAGTATAGTTATTGCAGGTCGTTGAAAATGCAGAATTAAAGTAAAAGTATTACTGTTCAAAATGCAAAGAGAAAAGCCACGTTTTTAAGCATGATTTTAATGTGTTCACTGATGAACGCTCACAAACAGATATACAGTAGACCCCCGCGAAGACACGGTTCTGGGTTCGCAGCCTCAGTCGTTCGCGGATTTGTCCTTAGAACCTAATAAATTGTTAGAGGAAACCACAAATATCCTCTGCAATTTTTTATTGCTTATTTCATGGCAATACTGCACTGCAGAGAGAACAGGAATCAACCGTAGAGGAAAACTCGGCTTGGGATGGTGAAAGTAGCCAATCCGAGAGCGTTGTACTCTACTAGAATTTGAAACTGCAACTCCCAGCAGTCCCTGCAGTGGCTCTGATTGGTTTTCTGCTGAGGGTGCAGGGGCTGTACTTATTCGTTTTGTCCTGGATCGTTTCATGGTTGGGGTCTGGACTGTCTGCTGTCCGCCTGTGTACATGAGGACTGTAAGTGGATTCATTGCCATCCTGTGAAGAAAGGAGTGCTCCTGAACCCGTCTTCATCATTTCAGGAACTACCAATAGGACTATCTTTACATTCTCATTCAACGTGCGGATCTCTGGACTATCTATCTTCATCATTACATTTCATCCGTTGCTGTTTTTCATGGACTTTACTGTGTGTGTGTTTTGTTGGTGCTTTGTTGTATTTAATGTACAGTATAATCGCTGTAAGGGGAACAGGAGTGGTATCATTGTTTTCGTTTGTTTTACATTCTTTATTTGCTGTTTGATTACCGGTTTCCTTTGTTTTTGTCTCTGTTTGTGAGTCCGTGCAGGTCTGGCCAAGGCTGCGTGCATCCCTGGAATCTCCACTATAAAAATAAATAAATCACTGTCTTCTTGATGGTATGAATCTTAGCGGCACCGAACCGCTACAGTGTTATTCATTTCTTCTTGCTGCTGATTGACTGCTGCCCTGTGATACATCTCCAGCTGAGTCTTCTCGTGTTTTCCGTTTTGTTCTTCTTAATCCTTAAACCACTGCAACCAGCTATTGTCAGTTCCCAGTGCAATTTACCAGCACACTGGAGCTGATCAGTCAGTGCCATACATTCGTTGAGCAGCCAGCTCTTGACCGCTGCCAGCTCCTGCTGCACTGCAGCCTCACTGTCCCTGGGATTGAGCCGCTGCACTAGACTAGTGTTTACCTCTGTGTGCTTGAGTGTAGCCAGTTCAAGCGCAGTTGGCTCGGTGATTTACTGAATTTCATTCATGGCATCACCTTGTACATATTGTTCCAATAGTTTTTTAAACAGTTTTTATAGTTCATTAGCAGTGTGTAGAATGATCAGTGTTGCGGTAATTGTGATGCTCTTTGCATGAAAAAAATGTGTTCCATTTAAAATTTTACTTTTTTTTGTGAATTGTGACGTTTACTTAAAAAGTGCAGCAAAAAAGTATTTGGCGTCCAGTGATGCATTAACCCCCAAGTATGTAGTAGTTTAAGGGTTAAAGCCCCAAGATGCCACCAAAATGCCCTGCACCTTCTAAGGCTTCTGGCATTAAAAACGCGTTTGCATGAATTACAGTACATATAGCAGTAACATCGGTATTTTAAATTCAGTACAGTACTGTACAGTATACGGGTTTACCTGTACATTCTTTTTTAGGTAATGTATTAAACTGAGGTTGAAATGCAATTAAAGTGTTTTGGGGCATATTTATGGTTTAAACTATAAAAATAGACATTTTTTTAACCACATACATAATTCGCAGTTTTTCACAATTCGCGGGTCCCCTAGGAATGTAACCCCCGCGACTTTCAGGGGTGTAATTTAACAGAATTCCACAAATGAAGATCTACCAAGTTAAGTTTCAGAGTCAGCTAGTTGAATCCTTTTTTAACTTGGTACTTGTTTACTTGAGCCCATTGTCAACTCTGAATTTTGCAAAACTTTTTCATAATGAAGATATACAAAATCATTTACTTCAATGTCTTGCTAAAGACACATGTGATACTGTTTTTTATACAATGTTACTTAAGTATATGGATGCAGGTCTTTCTAAGTGAAAATACACCTGCATTGCTGTCAGATGTACTTCAACACCATTCAAGTGTAATATTTTCAAGCAGTTAATAAGCATACATAATCCCACTAATGATTCCAAGGATTAAGTGGTATCATCTATTTTTGCATTTTGCCTTGGGAATTGTTGTGGCGCTCTGCACCTGCACTTGGTAAGGAGTGCTGTGCAATAACAAAGTCCTTCTGTACTATTGTATTGTATTTCTAAGGTGTGAATGATAGATTGGTCATCTAGCTCTGTAAAGAGGATTACTTGTGTTCTGTGTATTGCATAAACCCTATTTTTAAACTCCCATTGCATGCCCAACCTACCTGGAGGGCTCTCTCTGAATTGCCTTTCCCAAGATTTCTTCCTTTTTTGGCCTTACTCTTAGCCTTAATTTTTGGGAGTTTTTTCTTGTTTTTTAGAAAGTCAAGGCTAGAGCCTGTTAAAGCCAATTAAGGCATTGCATTTGTGATTTTGGGCTATACAATAAATTGTTGTTGTGGCTGTTAAAATGTTTCTCCTGAGCTCCAAAACTATTTTTAAAAAATCACTTTGTGTTATTTTTCTGCATTGCATTTACAAATTCAGAAAATGGAGCAGCAAGTAGGCTTAAGTTGGGTTGGAACAACAATCTTCATTCTTTTTTAAGAAGCTTATCCAGTTCAGGGTCATCGGAAGCCAATGCCTTTAAACTGTAAAATCAATAAAGAGTACTTGAGGGCCATCTTCCTGATAAATAACCAGAACCATTAATCAGTGGTTTGATAGCCACTTTTCTGTTCTTTCCTTACGGAAAAGCACATTGCAACACAGCAGCAAGTGCTAAATAACAGCAGTAAGCATCAATAAAGCGTCTGAAATGCTTGCAGTATGTTGTTTGCTTAATTTATACAGAAGCATTGACCAGATTTTTTTTTACCCATTATAGGAGAGGCATTTTTCGCAATTTATTACTATCTGTAATGTTTTTATAATTCTGGAATTAGAATGTAAATTCACATGTAGTACTTAACATATATTAAAAGATAAACTTGGTATTTTCAGATTAAAGTTATTTATTCATAAGCATGGTAAGTATTAATTTTCCACATGAAACTGTGCTCTAAAGTGAAGTAGTTTTTATAAATTAAAAAACTGCCTTGTCTATTCTTACATTTTAAATGAAGATGATGGGATGAGTCAAATGTGAAGACAGATGCCTTAAAATTTACTAAATGCATCCACTTTGAAGTGGCAAAGGTTTCAGTCTGAGAGAGTGTGCCTTTTCACATTTCTGAGGGATCCTTTTGACAACAAAAATTAAACTGGAAGCAACAAATTTTATCACAAACTCTTAGTACTATTTTAACTCCTTTAACACTGTAATAAACACACCGACAGTTTTCAGAGTAAATACTTTTATTAAATGGAAAATATGAATAAGTGGAATGCACCATTTGGGATAGACAAATGTATGATAAGCGTACAAATAAGAGAGTGGACACAAACTAAACCAAGATACCATATAGGAGTGCAAAAACATGAATCAAATAGAAATCCTAACACCACCTAGGTTTTCCTTTGTCTAACTCACTCTAACACACAGTTTTGTTTTTCAGAGTTTATACAACATTAGGATAACAGATGACCAACACCCACCATCTTAAACAGGCACAGAGTGATGACTCAGTATATCATGTGACCTCCATGTCACTAGATTGGAAATAGACATGACAACTGTAAACAAAATGACTAGGTCCACATTGAGATATCTGTGCCTACAATGTACAATATACAAATACAAAAAGGCACTTCAGTGACATCACAGTAGTACATTAAATAAACAATAACAAATGCAAAATTTCCAAAAATTAAGAGAGCAACAAAATTGGATCAGGAAAAATACTAAAATACCATATATAACTATTCCTTAGAAATACAAGGAGGCCATATACCACCATTTGGAAAACAAAGGCACATTATTAGTGCACTGTGGAAAATGTATTACATACATCACTGACCATCATATTGTACTGTACAAAAAGATGCAAAGCAGGATGTTTTTTAAGTATTGGTGCTTGGCTGAGCATTTTGTATCCAGTGTAACAAGAATGAGTCGGAGACATCATAAAGAGTTGGGGCAGCCACCCATATAATATTTTCTCAGCTGCAAACTTGGTTTTTAGTAGCACAATGTGCTCAGGTCAGAGCCTAGAACAGAACTGCCTGTACTGAGGCAAGATGGCAGTTTTAAAGTTCTGGAAGGGAATTTACATCATCGGTGCAGGAACTGGGAGTGGCGTCCTCGTGCCCGGAGGTGACGTCATTCTTGGGGCTGGCAACAGGCGGGATTTCCCAGGAAAGGTCTGCAAGGGACTGAGAGAGATAGTCAGTACACTCCGCCACCCCCTGGCCTGGTGTAGAATTACTAGTGTTTAGGTCCTTCAGCTTTTTCCCATGTGCATGTGTGTGACAAGGCCCCCCCCCTTATCTCAGACCCATCGGGTCAGGCGGACCTGTCCGGGAGGTGATGGAGAGAACCCTTACGGTGAACAAGCAAAAACTTATACGATTGGAGGTCAAGAAACCACCTAATGACTCGTGGATTTGACTCCTATTGAAGGGCCATCCATTGGAGAGGTGCATGGTCTGTCACCGGAGTAAATTCACAGCCCAAGAGGTAGTACCTCAACTGTGTAATCGCCCATTTTATCGCATACCTGGTTTCCCGATTCAGCAGTTTCCTGCTCAGGTACATGATGGGGTGTTCAACACCATCGACACTTTGGATCAGGTCGGCCCTCAGGCCTGTGTCCGAAGCGTCCGTCTGGAGTATGAAAGGAAGTGAAAAGTTGGGTGCTTTCAATATGGGTGCTGACATAAGGGCCTGTTTTAGGTCACAAAATGCAGCAGTAGTCTTGTCAGTCCATACCTCGTGGTTTGGAGCCCTCTTCTTTGTTAAGTCTGTCAAGGGCGCTGTGCTCTCAGAGAACCGGGGTACAAACCGATGGTAGTACCTGGCCAAACCGAGGAAAGCCTGCACTTTAATATGCCAGTTTAATATGGCATTAACTTTGGAGCACTGTGGCTTCACGGCACGCCGACCCACCAGGTGTCGTGGCGAAAAATTGTCACCAGAAGGCTTTTTACCTGAAAATGAAAGCTATTAGGACTCGGGATAGGCAAACAGAGTTTTAAAGCTTCATTGCAGTAAAACAACACAAATAACAACACGGACTCAACCCAATACGGCCAAATTGAGCTGAGCCCCGAACAGTTCAAAACCCAAAACTTATATATCATTTCTTATCACTTTGACCTCATTCAAATAGCTCATTCTGCACCTGTTCTTACTGTCCATTGTTCATCTCTAGTTTCTGTTTTGCTTATTTCTGATTGGTCTTTGGCCTGGCAGATGTTTTCCTTTTTCCATCTTTGGACTTTTATGGTGTCATTTCCTTTTCTAAGCCTTTCAAACTATGTTATAATGGTGGCTTGAAGCTAAGCTTTAATTTAAAAAAGAAATATGGTATGTGCTTTAATTTAATCATTGCGTGGCAGTTCTGACTTGCATTTCTATCTACAGTAAGGCAAATGCTTATATATTTGTCTATATTTTTTTATGCTAACACATGAATACACTAATTTCACTTTCATGCATTACATCATTGTGACCTTGTTTATAGCAAAGCCTGTTGCTGTATTTTTTGCTGATTCACCAATCCAGCTGGTTTCTCACATGTCCACCAACGCCACCTTGTTCTTAACTTCCTATCTTGTCCGCACAGGTGTACGGACAGTTTCTATGTGTCATTCCTGTCCTTCTTTTCCACACTAGCAATTCTGCTTCAAATAATGCAATATGACAGATTTTATAGTTAACCATTTACTTTACTTATCTTATTTGCTTAATCATTCTAATTTATGCTTAATCTAATATTTTAATTAGCTTTTAATTACTTTTTATGGCTATTTATGTTAATATGCTATTTATGCTAATATAGAAATTTTTCTCTTCTATACAGGTAGCCCAAATATTTAGTCTTCTTTAATCCAAAGAAACACTTCATGGGATTAATTCGAAGCCCAGCTTCACCCAGCATCCGCAATACCGTTTCCACCTGCCACACGTGGTCCTTCCATGTGCTGGAATAGATGACAATGTCATCCAATCCAAATAGGCAGCACTAAATGCGTTATGAGGCCGGGGCACTCTGTCCACCAGATGCTGGAAAGTTGCCGGCACCCCATGTAACCCGAATGGTAGGACCCGGTACTGCCATTGCCCACTGGGAGTGCTAAACGCGGTCTTAACCTTTGTGGAGTCCATTAAAGGAACCTGCCAGTGCCCCTTCGTCATGTCAAGTGTGGTCAAAAATTTTGCTTGTCCAAGCCTCTCAAGCAGGTTGTCCATGGGAGGCATCGGATAGGCGTCAAACTGGGAGACTTGATTCAGTCAATGGAAGTCGTTGCAAAACCTCCAACTCCCATCCGGCTTACGGACCAAGACAATTGGACTGAACCAGGGACTATAACTTTCCTCATTCACACCTAGATCCAGCCTGCGCTTGATCTCAAGCTCCACCTCTGCCTTCTTTGCTTCGGGAAGACGATATGGGCATTCTCGTATGACAACTCCGGGTTCTGTCACTATGTCATGCGTAATCAGAGGTTTTTCCGGGTTGCTCACTCACTACCTCCGGAACTGACGAGATCGCTTTTTCGAGTTCAACTCAGAATCGAAGTTAAGGTTGTCGTTCTGAGCAAAAAAAGAGTGGGGCTGAGCGGAGGAGGGATCGGGATCCTTCTCCTTCCACGGTTTCTCCAAGTTGACATGATATACCCGCTTGCTTGGCCGATGATTGGGTTGTTTCACCAAATAATCAACAAGCCCTTCCCTCTCCTTAACTTCATATTGGCCTTGCCAGTGGGCAAGCAACTTAGAATGTGAGGTAGGGACCAATACCACGACCTGATCCCCCAGTTGGAACTCCCGGAGAGCTGTGTAATAATAATAATAATAATAATAATAATAATAATAATAATAGTGGGCCTGTGCTACTTGCGCCTCTTCCATGTGACTTTTTAAAAGAGGTTGGATTTTTCCGAATCGATCACGTAACTGCGCGATATACTCTAATATATTGATAGAGGGAAGAGCCTCTCCTTCCCATCCTTCTTTTAAAACATCCAATAGTCCTCGGGGTTGTCGTCCATATAACAATTCAAAAGGGAAGAACCCTGTAGAGGCTTGTGGGACTTCCCGATAAGCAAAGAGCATGAGGTGGAGGAGTTAATCCCAGTTCCTCCCATCCCCGCTGACCACCTAGCGTAGCATTTGCTTGAGAGCCTGATTTAACCTCTCAACAAGACCGTCGGTTTGAGGATGATATACCATGGCCTTTAAGTGCTTTATTTTAAGTAACTTGGCCTTTCCTTGAACATCGCCGAGGTAAAGGGTGTCCCTTGGTCTGTAAGGACTTCTTTAGGGATACCAACACGTGCAAATACTCCCGCTAGTTCCCGTGCGATAGCTTTAGTAGTGGCAGAGCACAGTGGAACTGCCTCTGGATATCAGGTAACATAATCCATGAGGACTAATATATATTTGTACTCGGGCTGAGGGCTCCAGAGCTCCTACTATATCAACCCCAATACGGGGTTGATGGGAACATCAATCAGGATGAGGGGAACGAGAGGAGCACGGTCCCTTGTGATGATGTGGGTTCTGGCTCCACACTCCCTTTGATGTTTGGGAATCCTTGAACCCAACACCGTCGATAATGAAACCGAGAGAGCTAGTCAGTAAAGGCAAATAATTGAGCATCTGAACAAGGGGATGGTTAAAAGTGAAAACAGTGCTTTTATTAAAAACAGTCAACAAAATAAACAGTGTTCATAAATAGTGCAGTCCATTCAAAAAATAAATAATCCATTAAAGGTAAAACGTGGAGGTTAAAACAATAAGAAAAAGCAATCCTTTAAAACGAGGTGTAAAATCTTCTTTAGGAAGCAGTTCTTTAAAACAACAAACAAGCTTGGTGCTTTTCTGGTAGCGTCTCACCTGCTTATCCCGTTTGGGCCAAGCAGCAGGCAAGACGCTCTCTGCAGCTGCCCTCCTCTACACACACACACGAGACTGGAGACCTCCCGAACCCTGGCTCCGGTATGGCACTCATCCCAGTCCCCGAGAACTTGGTTTCCCACAACGCCAGGTCGCCCACGTTGGGGATTCCAGCACCAAGTCTCCCGACTTCTGCTGCCTTTCCATGGCCTCTCTGCGGCCAGTCGCCTTCCCTTGGTCACTCCCGCTACCTGATCGCTCAGCGGGAGCGACATCAACACAAACACCTGGGTGTCGGCCTAACACCCAGCTTCCACGCAGCTGTCCATGAGCACTCATTCGCTCGCCCGTCCACTCGCTCTTCGCGGCTCGCTCTCTCTCTCTTTCACCGACCTGCTTCCTCTCCTTTCCTTTCTCTCTCCATTTTTTTCCTTTCCTTTTTTCTCTCTGATCGTTTCTTTTTTCACCTCCACAACCGACTCACGCTTCTTTAAAATGACGAGGGCCACAGCCACGGGACAATCATGAATGTGGGCAGTTCCTCACCTGTGCACTAGGTGAGAAACGCCCACACCCTACGGATCGTCCCGCGGCCCACTATGGCCCAACGTCCCCTCGCTAAGCCGCGAGCGCATCGATTACTTATTTAAAATGAATGGCCTTTGCTCAACGAGCTGTGGACCCATAACACCACATTCCACCCCCCATAAAACTCCTGTTGCATGGGAAGGCTCCACACCACTGCCAACCCAATGCAACTGGAGCTCAGGTCCACAGCTCGGCCACTCTACACTGCACTAAAACAATAAAAGCACTAAAACAATCCCACTAAAACAAACCAACCCAAGCCCCCTTCATAAAAACAGGACATTAAAAGAATAAGAACTTTAAAAGACAATTAAAATGACAGCAATAAATAAATGTCCTTAAAAAGCTCAGTCCTCAAAAATGTCCTCCTCTGGCTTGGGTACGTGGGTTCTTTTCAAAAGTCAGTTACCAATCCCACTTGCTGCTCTGTCTCCTCTTCTGGCCTCCACTGCTAGCTCATCCCACCGCTGGGGAATATCCCACCGCTGCCACCAAATGTGACGATGTGGGTTCTGGCTCCACGCTCCCATGGCTGTTTGGGAACCCTTGAACCCAACACCGTCGATAATGTTACCGAGTGAGCTAGTCAATGAAGGCAAATAAACAATTGAGCAAGGGGTGGTGCAAAAAGTGCAACAGTGCTTTTATTAAAAGAAAATCAAAAACAAAATAGTGTTCCATAAATAGTGCAGTTTCAATAAATAATCCATAAAATGAAAAAAACGTGGAGGTTAAAACAATAGAAAAAACAATCCTTTAAAACCAGAGGTTAAAATCTTCTCTAGGAAGCAGTCTTTAAAACAACGATAAATCCGGTGCAACGTTTCTGTTAGCGTCTCACCTGCTTATCCCGTTTGGGCCAAGCAGCAGGCAAGACGCTCTCTGCAGCTGCCCTCCTCTACACACACACAGGAGACTGGAGACCTCCCGATCCCTGGCTCCGGTATGGCACTCATCCCAGTCCCGGAGAACTTGGTTTCCCACAATGGCCAGGTCGCCCACGTTGGGGATTCCAGCACCAAGTCTCCCGACTTCCGCTGCCTTTCCATGGCCCTCTGCGGCCAGTCGCCTTCCCTTGGTCACTCCCGCTACCTGATCGCTCAGCGGGAGCGACATCAACACAAACACCTGGGTGTCGGCCTAACACCCAGCTTCCACGCAGCTGCCCATGAGCGTGCGCTCACCACACGCACACACCGCCTGTCCGTCTCTCTTGCACCGCATGCTTCCTCGCTCCCTGTAACCTCCGTCCTCTTTCCTCATCTCCTTTCTCCTCTCTCCATTTTTTTACCTTCTTCCACACAACCGACTCGCGCTTCTTTTTAAAACATGAGGGGCCATCACAGCTGTAGCATAAGCCACGGGAGCAATCACGAATGTGGGCAGTTCCTTACCTGTGCACACGGTGAGAAACGCCCACATCGACGACTGCCCCGCAGCTCGCTACAACATCACCCCCCTCACGAAGCCGCCTCGGTGCGGTGATTATTTAAAAATGGCCTTTGCTCAACGAGCTGTGGACCCATAACACCACATTCCACCCCCCATAAAACTCCAGTTGCATGGGAAGGCTCCACACCACTGCCAACCCAATGCAACTGGAGCTCAGGTCCACAGCTCGGCCACTCTACAGTGCACTAAAACAATAAAAGCACTAAAACAATCCCACTAAAACAAACCAACCCAAGCCCCCTTCATAAAAACAGGACATTAAAAGAATAAGAACTTTAAAAGACAATTAAAATGACAGCAATAAATAAATGTCCTTAAAAAGCTCAGTCCTCAAAAATGTCCTCCTCTGGCTTGGGTACGTGGGTTCTTTTCAAAAGTCAGTTACCAATCCCACTTGCTGCTCTGTCTCCTCTTCTGGCCTCCACTGCTAGCTCATCCCACCGCTGGGGAATATCCCACCGCTGCCACAAAATGTGACGATGTGGGTTCTGACTCCACACTCCCTTTGATGTTTGGGAACCCTTGAACCCAACACCGTCGATAATGAAACCGAGAGAGCTAGTCAGTGAAGGCAAATAATTGAGCATCTGAACAAGGGGATGGTTAAAAGTGAAAACAGTGCTTTTATTAAAAACAGTCAACAAAATAAACAGTGTTCATAAATAGTGCAGTCCATTCAAAAAATAAATAATCCATTAAAGGTAAAACGTGGAGGTTAAAACAATAAGAAAAAGCAATCCTTTAAAACGAGGTGTAAAATCTTCTTTAGGAAGCAGTTCTTTAAAACAACAAACAAGCTCGGTGCTTTTCTGGTAGCGTCTCACCTGCTTATCCCGTTTGGGCCAAGCAGCAGGCAAGACGCTCTCTGCAGCTGCCCTCCTCTACACACACACACGAGACTGGAGACCTCCTGAACCCTGGCTCCGGTATGGCACTCATCGCAGTCCCCGAGAACTTGGTTTCCCACAACGGCCAGGTCGCCCACGTTGGGGATTCCAGCACCAAGTCTCCCGACTTCCGCTGCCTTCCATGGCCTCTCTGCGCCAGTCGCCTTCCCTTGGTCACTCCCGCTACCTGATCGCTCAGCGGGAGCGACATCAACACAAACACCTGGGTGTTGGCCTAACACCCAGCTTCCACGCAGCTGTCCATGAGCGCTCATTCGCCGCCCCGCCGCTCTTCGCGGCTCGCTCTCTCTCTCTTTCACCGACCTGCTTCCTCTCCTTTCCTTTCTCTCTCCATTTTTTTCCTTTCCTTTTTTCTCTCCGATCGTTTCTTTTTTCACCTCCACAACCGACTCGCACTTCTTTAAAATGACGAGGGCCACAGCAGCTGCAGCATTAGCCACGGGACAATCATGAATGTGGGCAGTTCCTCACCTGTGCACTAGGTGAGAAACGCCCACACCCTACGGATCGTCCCGCGGCCCACTATGGCCCAACGTCCCCTCGCTAAGCCGCGAGTGCATCGATTACTTAATTAAAATGAATGGCCTTTGCTCAACGAGCTGTGGACCCATAACACCACATTCCTCCCTGGAATTTTCCGTAATTGACATTCTGGACAAGAGATGCAAAAACAGCGAACCTCCTTGTTAATTCCTGGACAAAAAAATCGGAACTTAATCCACTCTAAAGTCTTTTCGGTGCCTAAATGGCCTCCCAGGAGGTCGGTGTGTGCTAACTCGCAAATCTGCCGCCGGTAGGTTCACGGGATTAGCAACAACTTCCACACCCCGCCCTCATGTTCAGCTATTTGATAAAACAGATTGTTGTCTAGTACAAAGTGAGGGCCGCGTGGCATGGCCTGATGAGTGTGTTGACCAATTGACAAGCACGACTGCATTTTTTGCAAATTTCAGGGAGTCGTCATTCCATTGCTCCCTCTTGAAAGACTCCGGTGTTTTTTTGAATGGGAAATGTATTTCGGAGAGAGGGTTCTGGTCTGACCTTAAGGTGCGGGGGGTCTTCCCTACTCGTCAAGGCCTGGGTTGATGACGTGTTTAAGTGCGACGGCCCAGGAGCCTCCCCATCCTCCTCGCAGCCCTCCATACTGCTCTCCTCCGGCTGGTTACACGGTGTGGAAACAGCCTGAGTCGGGTTAGCCCCTTCCATGACTAGGCCTACAGGGATAAGGAGAGTAGTTATCAGCACCCCGCATTTACTGTCAGACCAGTCCTGCCCTAGGATCACAGGAGAAGGTGGGTGTGGGTGGACCGCCACGAACAACTCTTTTACTAACCCTTCATAGCTTATAACATACAGGGCGGTTTTATATACACATGTTTCCACGTGTATGCACTGGATACTGGTCTTTTTTCTCATCCACTGTCGCGGTAGTACGTAATGGCAATCAACAATAGAGATGTTGTTGCCGGAGTCTAGAAGGGCTGTAATTTGAAATCCATTTATAATTACTTCTCCTGTATGACCAGTAGCCACGAACCCCCGTAAGTGCACATAACTGTTCTCCCCCCTTGCACCCACATTTCTCCACACTCCCGCATGAGTGGCCCACTTTATATAGAAGGGACTTATACAGTGGGAGATAATCCCTATGGAGTCCACTAGAGGACTGTTCTGATCTCACAGATTGTGAGGCTGGCTTAGTTGTTCTTACTTGTGCTATTACTTTATCCAGGGAATGATAGTCTCCCCAGACCTGCTGGGTAAAACTAGTGGGAAGTCCTTTAATTAGAATAAAGCAGGCCCTTTTCGGTTTCCCCCCAGGAACCAGCCCACGTCAATGGGTCTCCTCCACATTCTCCCTGTGTAGGACTAGGAGATCATTTTCCCTTGGTGGGAGTGAAGTCTGCATCATGTCGCTCTGGTCCGCTGAGAATGCCCCCCACCCAGAAACACCGCCCCAGTACTCTCCTACCTGAGTATATCCACGGTTCCTTCCCGGTGTCTTCTGGGAAGGTCTTATCCGGCCGACTACGTCAATGTAACAAGAATGAGTTGGAGACATCATAAAGAGTTGGGGCAGCCACCTGTATAATATTTTCTCGGCTGCAAACTTGGTTTTTAGTAGCACGATGTGCTTAGGTCAGAGTCCAGAACAGAACTGCCTGTACTGAGGCAAGATGGCAGTTTTAAAGGCCTGGAAGTGATATTACGTCATCGATGCAGGAACTGGGAGTGGGGTCCTCGTGCCCAGAAGTGACATCATCCTTGGGGCTGGCAACAGGCGGGATTTCCCGGGAAAGGTTTGCAAGGGACTGAGAGAGATAGTCAGTACACTCCGCCAGGCCAGAATTTCTAGTGTTTTGGCCCTTCAGCTGTTTTCCATGCGCACGTGTGTGACACCAGGAACACTTTTTATTCACTGTGTGCAATTTTCCACACAGGGTGCACAATGCTAAAGCAAGCATGTTGACCTAGACATGAGCTTCTCAATCACTGGACTTCTAATTGTCCAGATTATGTCTGTTTCAATAGAACTTGTAATTAAATGTACTGTCGCAATGTACAGTACATCTAGCAATGCACAATGTGCAACAATGTGAACAGTATAATCATCTTAATTAAGGTCTTTTGTGCCAGCTAACAATATGTTCCTTTACAGCTATGGTTATACCGAAAGGTATTTGCCCCATACATTTCTTGGCAAGTTGTTTGTCTTGGTAGAGTATTATATTGCTCTACTTTCCCCTTTTATATTATTAATATGTAGCTTTTGTCAAAATGTCTCAAAACTTCCAGACTTACTACTTACCACTTATAAGGTATTGTACCATATAACTTCTCCCCACCTTCCTATCTACATCTATAACCTGAGGCAATTAGGTGCAGTAAAAGACAAGCAACAGTTAAGTTACAATTTAAATAATGTATTATTGATAATATTCATAAATAATAACAATAAGCAAAGTACATTTGAATATTGGCAAACATACAACCTGATAAATAATGATGTGTAGTTTCAGGCGGTACACAGACTTGTTAGTTACTTAAAATATCTCTAGTTAAGTCCTCATTTTTGGTCAGCTTTTTTCAGAACAGGTCACATGCCTGTCTCAATATGTTTGCTAAGCTGCACTCTTCTTTCTTTTGTCCTTTTCAGTTCATGGTGTGAGATCCTCCTTTATCATTTGGTAAGAGAGCGAGCTAGGGAGGGGTAAAGCAAGCAAATTTATAGATTCTCTGTCCATATCCTACAGCCAATAGGGGGTCATGGTACTTAATGGCTTTTGATACAAGTCAATTCCAACCACCCATAATTCAGACCAATAGGACATTGAATACCTTCACACCTGCTCCCAAAAACATTTGCTATGGTGATGCATGCCAGCTAGGCAGTTTCCTGTGGAGGTTGACTGAGAGAGTCCTGCAGAGAAATATTTGCCAAACTTGTTTGAGGCACCGTAACCCTGTCGTAAAATTACAAAGCCTCATTCCTAAAAGGGGGTAGGGGTACTTAACCATACAAATAAAGGCATACTAAATATTTATCAACATGAATGTAAAATTTCACACAACAACACAAGTCAATGTAGCTAGTAGGGGCAACAATTTATCAAAGCAGCTATAGATAATATAAAAATGTTTAACAAAACCTCGCTGACCATTTGAGACTTTTTAGTTCCAGGGGTGTGTCATGTTTAACAGCTGAAGATATTTGTTTATATTTGAAAAAAATAAATAATAAAATTTCAAAGCTGACTGTTTATTGTTTTAAAACTACAAAGGCAACCTGAACCTATACTCATTGAAGAGCTCTGTATGCAAGAATAAATTAATATTAAACGATAGGCTCTTTAGGAGTCTGTCTAACTGATTTGAAGCTCTCTGATATGCACTGCCATGTTTTATATTGGTATTGTTATGATGACAGACACCACATGAACAAAGGTCACAGCAACTGTAAACAGAGAACAGTCAAAACAAAGGTCCTGTTAAGAAAGCACCAAGATGCAACCAAATTTAAATAGAATGACCAGGACAGGAGTATTTAAACAGGCAAGGGATTGTAACCAGAAGACTAAGAGAGAGATTGTCAAAACCAATTTGATCCCAAGAACCATAATCAAAAAACAAAAGCAATACGTCTGGAGCAACACACAAAGTTTTATTGGAATTCATTAAACTCTGATAATTACAGTTCTGTCTCAACAGTCTCTAAGCTACTGCATAACTGATGTGATACATGTACCTTCTGGGTCCACTCTTTGTGGCAGACACATAATAGCTATAGCAACACAACATTACAGTGATCAGAAGCAATCAAAACAAATGTTGAATCTTTTGAAAAATAACTAATACCCATATGAACATAAAAAAATAATTATTCACAAGGAAAAAACATTAGACAAGTCAAGAATCATGACAGGTCCCCACAGAAATCCAAATTGGCACTCTGTAAATCACAAAAATAATAATAAAATGAGGCAAATAACACTTGTAAAATATAAAATTAATGAAAAAAACTATTGGGACATTTTTCATTGAAGGGTAATAGGAGTGAAAGCCAATATATCAGCAGAATTGAATATAAGCTTGAATTTAGCAGCTGTAATGATTCACACAAACTTTGGCAGGGAATTAGAAACGCTTACAGACTACAAAGTACAAGCTAATCCAATATCATCATCACTTTTCTTTCCTCACCAATTTAATGCTTTCTATGCCAATTTTAATTCTGTTTCATTCTGTTTCTGTTGAATTAATTCCCACAAGGTGTCTGGTCCTAATGGAATTTCAGAACATGTTTTTAAAACCTGTAGCAAACAATTAGCTGATGACTTCTGTGACATCTTGAATATCTCACTGACAGAATCTTTGATCCCTGTCTGCTACAAAAGGACAACAATTATCCCTGAGCCTATTAAAACAAAAAGGGACTTTTTGGACGACTACAGACTAGTAGCACCCTGTCTAATCGTAATAAAGTACTTTGACAGACTACTGTTGTAACACATTAAAAACAATATTCCACATAGTCATGATTACCTTCAGTTTGCATATTATCACAACTGGTTCACAGATAATATAATATCCCTTGCACTTCATCCTTGCAAATTGGAATAACTGTTATATGCAAGAGCCCAGTGTATAGATTACAGCTAACCATACAGCATTTTAATATTATCATAGCTGACTACTAGACTCCTTAACTTAGGACTCAGTTTTGCCCCCTACAACTGAATTTTTCCCCAGGTTCAGTCCCGACTGCCTCGTATATTTACCGTTTTGAGTAGTGAGCTGCTCTTATTGTTAATATTACACAATGAAAACATTCATTTGATTTGCGTCTGTAACAGCCGGTGTAAATTTATAGTACTTATAAAAGTTAGCATTTTTTTTTTCATTTTCATTCTCTTAGTCACAATCACAATACATACTACCCAACCCAGGGATTGAACTGGAGGACTGTTGATTACAAGCCAGCAAGTGGCAGCCTCTCCAGCAGCTCCGTGTACGACTTTATATTTGTACCTTTTTCTCTGTTTTTCTCTACTTCACTGATCACTCCTGTGACAGGTGTCTGGTCACACTTACAGGTAATCTAACTTAGAAACCATTTAAATATACGTCTACGCCACCCAGTTTTATTAAGAGACTGGAAACTCCTGAAATTGACCAATAATAGCAAACAGGTTTCTTTAAATTGGGCGGTGAGTAAACACACAATGAAAGACACCACAGCAATTTCAGGAAGCAACAGTAACTTCTATTACACTAGACAATAATAAGTAGATGAAAAAAGATAAATGAACATAAACAAAAACTAACAATATCAAGAACGAATTCCCTTTTTTTAAAAGGAAAACACACAATCCACACTCTAAAAGTCCATTAAAAACAGAATTGGAGGATACAACCTTGAGTGGTGCAGAGTCCAGTTTGCGCGCTGTGTTACCCCAACACTTAATCGTTCAACTGTCCATGGATGTGCTCTGTTCACCGGACACTCGTTTCACAACAGAAGTTATGTCCAATTGTGGAATCCCTGCCAGCGTCTCCTCGTCGTTCGTTTTCTCCCCTCTGGGCTCCTTGTGTTGTTGTGACATAGGCACACCTCACTTCTCGTTTGCCAGCTTTGTTTGGTCCTTTCATGCGGCTTACCTCTCTCGCTGGACCCAATACCGACGTCTCCTTGTGGAGCTGTTTCTTCCTCCTTGGAAATAAGTGTTGCCTTCCTTGTGCCTCACGTCGTGCCAGCCAGGTACCCTTGTCTGCCTGCGAGCTCCTGTGTTCTGTCCAAGTGTCTTGGCAGCGTTCTCAGTGGACCATTCCTCTCTGCCTTCTGCTGCCCAGAAGCTTAAATCTCTTTCAGTCCCTGTCATTATCAGTTCTGGACAATCAGATTAAACAATGTCACATCTACATTTCCTGGGTTTAACAATTAATGAAAACACAAGTTAACAAAATGTATTGTTACCAATCATGAATAAGTACAGATATTCTGATTAGAAACCAATAGCATCAGACATGTAATATCCAAGTCAGGTAAATACACACATCCTCCAAGGAAGGAGCAGGTCTATTATCACAACTTTGTATTGTTTGTATACTCAACCAGCCAGACTTCAAAGCGGTGACTCCTTTGCCAGACAGCAATACCTACATCCTGCAGACAACCCTGACACAATCAGTAACTGGATTATCCAGGAAATTGAAAAACAAGGTCCCCTTCTGACACTCCTATCACTTTCTTTTATGTGAACTCGTTCCCTGGACACTTTTACTACTTGGACATGGATTTTTACATGCCGAGACTCGTCTATTCAAGTAGTCAACTTCAAGCACTAAGAACAAATGCCAATGTCAGTGTGGTTCCCTATTTACCTGATAAGGTAAGAAGGAGGTATTGTGGCAGCAGAGCCGGAGTTAAGTTAAAAAAGAAGGAAGTGCGAGGAAGTGGCGCTACAAACCTACAGTGCCTTCTGTGTTCCTGGGAAAAGTGAACTCAATACCAAATAAGATCGATGAACTGGCCGCACTGGTGAAAAATGTCAGAACCTACAGAGAATGCAGTTTGTTATGTTTTTGCGAAACCTGGCTAACAACTACCATCCCAGATGCTAACGTGGAGCTACCAGGGTTTAGCAGCAGTTACAGTGGACAAAGACGCAAATACCTGTGGGAAGCAGAAAGTAGGAGGACTAGCTCTCTATGTCAATACAATGTGGTGTAACTCTGGACATGTAAACGTCAAAATCTCCACTTGCTGCAGGGACATTGAACTGTTGGCCGTAAGTTTGCGTCCCTATTACTTGCCCAGAGAGTTTGGATATGTCATTGTTGTTATTGTTTACATCCCTCCTCAGGAAAACGTGGAGATAGCAGGTGACATCAACCATTCTGCAGTTGCTAAGTTACAAACGCAGCACCCCGAGGCACTTGTGCTAATTGCTGGAGACTTTAACCATGTGACGCTGGACAAAACATTACCTGCCTTCTCCCAGTATGTGGATTATAACACCCGGGGAAATAGGACTATTGACCTACTGTATGCAAACGTTAAAGACACGTACAGCGCCACCCTGCTGCCTGCGCTTGGGAAAGCAGATCATAACCTGGTTCTGCTTCAGCCTCACTACAAACCAAGAGTGAAGGAACTGCCTCCAACAACACACTCATTTAGAAAGTGGTCCCCTGAGGCAGAGCAGGCTTTGAGAGACTGCTTTGGAACTACAGACTGGGATATCCTGCAGGGTGACATAGTGAGAACATTGAGGAGGTTGTTAACTGCACTACTGACTACATCAACGTCTGTATGGACATTGTAGTTCCAGTAAGAATAGTACGCTGCTATGCTAACAGCAAGCTAAGGATTACAAGTGACATCAAAGGCCTTTTGAACCAGAAGAAAAGGGCTTTTAAAGGCAGTGATCAGCATGAGCTCAAACGCGTGCAGAAGGAACTCCGAGTCCTGCTCAGGGCGGCAAAGGAACAGTACAGGAGAAAGCTGGAGCAGAAGTTGCAGAATAACAGCATGAAGGAAGTGTGGGATGAGATAAAGATCATCACAGGCTGCAGCTCGAAGCGGGGTGCCACCATCGAGAGAGACGTGAAAAGAGCAAACCAGATGAACAACTTCTTTAACAGGTTTGACCACACTAAGCCACTCTCACCTCAGAGTACTGCACCCTCCACCCATCCTTCTGCTGATACCAGCATAGCAGAGACATCCCCACCCACAATTACAGCAGCCCAGGTGAGCAGAGAGCTGAGGAGACTTTGTGCCAGCAAAGCAGCGGGTCCAGATGGAGTATCGCCACGACTGCTGAAGGCCTATGTCCTGGAGCTGGGGGGTCCTCTACAGCGCATCTTCAACCTGAGCCTGGAACAGGGGAGAGTCCCAAGGCTTTGGAAAACATCTTGTATCACCCCAGTCTCAAAGGTATCAAATCCTAGTGAGCTGAATGACTTCCGGCCTGTCACATGTGATGAAGACCATGGAGCAGGTGCTGCTTAACCACCTGAGGTCACAGGTCTGCCGCGGTCTCGACTCTCTGCAGTTTGAATACCAGGAGAAGGTGGGAGCAGAGGATTCCATCACTTATATGCTACACGGATCCCTCTCCCACTTGGACAGAGGCAGTGGTGCTGTAAGAATTATGTTTCTGGACTCCTCTAGCACCTTCAACACTGTCCAATCTCTGCTCCTTAGGGACAAGCTGACAGAGATGGGAGTAGATTCATGCCTGGTGGCATGGATCATGGACTATCTTACAATTTTAAGAAGTAGGCCTAAAGTTAGGTGAAAAAGTAAGTATGTTTATTTCTTATTGTGGATGTATCTGACATTGTGGTCAGCAACACAGGAACGCCACAGGGAACTGCACTTTCTCCGGTCTTGTTCAGCCTATATACATCGGACTTCCAATACAACTCGATGTCCTGTCAACGTACAAAGGTTCGCTGACGGCCCTGCTATCGTGGGCTGCATCAGGAGTGGGCAGGAGGAGGAGTATAGGAACCTAATCAAGGACTTTGTTAATATACTATAAGTGTTTTTTTTCTTTTCAGTTCGTGTTTTGAATTTTCCTACTTAAATTTAACTGCTGAAAATGATGAATATTATGTGTGTTAAAAACACAGAGGTTAAGGATAAGACACCTTTTAAAGAGCAGAAACCCAAGCAAACAACACTCAATCGTGAAAGGCTGCAGCTACTTTAGCATCAGCCCAACAAAGTAGTAAATAACGGATTAATTAAACAATTAGAACACCTAGAAAAGTAGAATGAAACTCAAGATGAAAATACTGTTAAAAAGAAAAAATATATATAACTGCTTAGTACATTTTAATACTTCTTTTCTTTAACAAACATAGTTTTCTAATTTGTATATTGTTCCCAAAACAGGAAATCTGGGAAACAACAGTTCACTTAATTAGCACAGGAGTCCAATTAAAAACAGAGGCTGGTTGGAACAAAAACCTGCAGCCACAGTGGGCACCCAAGACCGATTTTGAGAACCCCCTGGACTACACAAATGGCCTCAAATCCAGTGGTCCAAGTCCCAGTTCTGTGTCATACCACAGAGCAAGGCACCCAAACCCAAAAAAAAAGTGTGAAGACCTGAGTGAAACCTGATTATACAAGTATTTTTTTTCCTGATGTTAGTGGTTCTACACCAAACAATTATACAATTTCTCATGCTAAGAAAGAGGAAGAAGCTCTTATAATAAAATTAATGCTTTTATGAAGATCAGCTATTATTAACATAAAACGGTAGTAAAAGAGTTGTAATAAAGTTACTGACAAATGAAAGATTTCGTATAGGGTGTCTCAAAGTCTGTATGCTTTTTAAACATTATTGGACTGTTATTTATTTATTTATTCTTTATAAAGATTGGGTTTTGCATCATCAGGGTACAGATAAATTTATTCTGTTATTTTGGTTTTCGGTTCCTGTTATATACAGAGTACAATATAACTTGGTCAATTATAATGATAGTCTCTGGAAAAGAATGTGTTTCAATAATAAGGTGAATTTGTGAAAAAAAAAATGTAATAAAGTCATTGTCAGGCAGTAATAATGAGCTGAATCACCAAATACTACATTAACTAATTGATTTTGATATTTAGAGCTTCTAGGAAGGTGAAGTCTATCCAGAAAAGAAAATAGCACCGTTAATGCATTATTTGACCAAAAACAACATGTTTTTATACATAATAAAGTAATGAATTCTTGAAAATATATATGAGGGTGAAAAGGGAAAACTGTCTTGGTTTTAGGTGTAATAGAAATCTTCATAGAGGTAATACTTCCATTTTATGTTATTATTATTATTATTATTATTATTGTTTCGTAAGAATTCCAAAACTACTAAGAGTTTTTGGAAAACAAACACTTGATCTATAGCACATGTAAAAGCGCACTTCAAATCTTCTGACAGCTTAAACCTGTGATTTCACTTGTTATAAAGTAAAGAGAATGCGTTAGATACACAAAAAATTGATTTTTGTTCTGATTGGGATCATAAATGTCATAACCTCAATAAAGCAGTTTTTTCTGGGTCAGAGATTACTTAAGAAAGGACAAAGCAAATATATTTATGTAAAATATTTCAGCTCTTTTATTTTTATTATCATAGTTTGAACAAATTAAATGTCCAAACAGTCCTCTCTTAAGTGTAGCCTAATCTTTGATTGTATCTCCTATAAAAATATTATACTTTTATCCAGCTAACACTTTCTTTATTTTTGGTTTGTGATTTACACCTTTGCCATTCCATCTAATGAGATGTAATTGAATTTAATTTGTAGAAGTTATAATTCATGGTGGCACATGGGATTATTTGGGTATGCCTTTTGAAATAAGGGTTTTATACCATTAATAATTAAACTTCAACTTTTTCTGCAAAAAAATTGAAGAAAGCAAGTTCTGCTCAACTTGTTTTAGTGTCTTTCTTTCTCTGTCTGTCTTGCATTTTTGTACTTCCTGCTTAGCTATCTTGTTTTTGGAGCATTCTGAAAAATGTAATGGTATCTTTATGACAGAGACTTGATGCAAGACTAACCAGTGTCTCTTCTTGAAGTACCATATTATCTATGATTGTAAATAAAATATAAAAAAGTACTTTGACTAAAAGAATGACTCAAAAAAAAAACTGTTTGAATTGTTAATATAACTGGGGAGCTCTGCCCCCTGCTCGCTTTGCTCGCCCACCTCCGGGTTTGGTTTACCGGATATACAATTTAAAGAGATTGTTATTTTCATGGGAATTGTTACATATGCGGGTGGCGCAGTGGTAGCGCTGCTGCCTCGCAGTTAGGAGACCCGGGTTCACTTCCCGGGTCCTCCCTGCATGGAGTTTACATATTCTCCCCGTGTCTGCGTGGGTTTCCTCCCACGGTCCAAAGACATGCAGGTTAGGTGGATTGGCGATTCTAAATTGGCCTGTGTGTGTCCTGCAGTGGTCTGGCACCCTGCCTGGGATTGGTTCCTGCTCTGTGCTGTCTGGGAATGGCTTCAGCAGACCCCCACGACCCTGTGTTTGGATTCAGTGGGTTGGAAAATGGATGTTACATATGCATTATTTTCACTTTTACTTTAAAACTTTTGTAAAAATAACACTGTACTTGTCCTTTATTTCCGGCCCTGGGCATGGTTAAATCTCTTTCACGCAGGACGTATAACGCTGCTCGCGTTGTGAAGGGGGGGTGGCTGAATGTATGCCAAGGAGAAGCGGTTGGATCATCTGCTGGTTTATTGCTGCTGCTGGTGAGCTGCGTATTCTGCTTGTCGCTCTGCACGTCTATCATTTCAAACCCTGTACAGCAGCTGCCCTTTTGCCATTTTGCATCTCTGCTGCCCGTGTTGTTGGGTGGGGGAGTGTTTGAACGCATGCTAAGGAGTAGCAGTCGGATCATCTGCTGGCTTACTGCTGCTGGCAAGGTGCGTGTTCTTCTTGTTGCTTGTCATTGTTTTAAGAGCTGGAAGCACATGAAGCTTTTCTGCCAAAGGCATTCCAACAACTGCTAGGTTAGATATCCATGAACTTGTTTTAAATGTTGTCTCACTGCCTTGTCTCACTGTTTCCTGCAGAGGCATTAGCTCTCTTGGAAATGTGTTCTTTTAATATTGTGGCTTATTAAATAATTAAACAATATCATAATATACCAGAAAAGGCGATATCCCTCCCATAGTGATTACGGCGGTACAAGAATCACATGAGACAAAATATCTTTTAGCTTACATTTACTGACGTTTTACGCAGTTACAGACGGGGAGGCATATGGACAGACTTTATCCAGGTGGGAATCTGGATCAACACAGTCAGCCATTTTCTCCGTCCCTACGCTGGGAGGTTTTTCGACAACTCTTTGTGTCGACGCAGCCTCGAAGGGTCTGGCCACTGTCCAGACCTTTTATATGGTTCTTGCTTCATTTGCTGGTCTTCTCCATCTCCAAACAAGGGCTGAATTCCTCTCCCACAAAATACAGAAATATCATAGTGCTTACATGTCGATTCTCATTCTCCCAAGAAGGAAAGAAGGTTTGTGCTGATAGAGGACAGAAATACCCTAACCTGTGTTTAAGCTGACTATACAAGCCTCCAGTTGTCTTTGGCTATCTAATCCAATGCTTGGTCAGCAATTCTAACTGCTGAGCCCGTGTGTGCCACAGTTAACATGCACATGTGAATAAAACTCATAACAGTACTGTCCAGATACAGTGACATAAAGAAAAATGTAGTATTACACTCACGTGACTTTAAAGCGTCTCTCACGGGATGTCATATTGTCTTCCGAGAAGATCACATCTCATCTCCCTAATCTCCCTTCTAAGATTTTTTTTTTATAATAGATTGTACTCGCTTGTATTTGCGCTCTCGTTCTTTCCGTCACTACCCATAGCTCATGACCATAGGTGAGGGTAGGAACGTAGATTGACTGGTAAATTGAGAGCTTTGCCTTACGGCTCAGCTCCTTTTTCGCCATGACAGACCAATGCAGAGCCCGCATCACTGTGGACACTGCACCGATCCACCTGTCGATCTCACGCTTCATTCTTCCCTCACTCGTGAACAAGACCCAGAGATACTTGAACTCCTCCACTTGGGGCAGGATCTCTCTCCCAAACCTGAGAGGGCACACCATCCTTTTCCGGCAGAGGACCATGGTCTTGGATTTGGAGGTGCTGATTCCCATCCCAGCCGCTTCAAACTCAGCTGCGAACCGATTCAGAGAGAGCTGAAGATCACAGCCTGATGAAGCAAACAGGACAACATCATCTGCAAAAAGCAGTGACCCAGTCCACCAAACCGGACCCCCTCAACAACCTGGCTGCGCCTAGAAATTCTGTCCATAAAAGTTATAAACAGAATCTGTGACAAAGGGCAGCCCTGGCGGAGTCCAACTCTCACTGTAAACGGGCTCGACTTACTGCCGGCAAAGCAGACCAAGCTCTGACACTGGTTTCATAGGGACTGAAGAGCAGTTATCAGGGGGTCCGGTACCCCATACTCCCGGAGCACCCCCCACAGGCTTCCCCGAGGAACACGGTTGAACACCTTTTCCAAGTCCACAAAACACATGTAGACTGGTTGGGCAAACTCCCATGCACCCTCCAGAATTCTGCTAAGGGTGCAGAGCTGATCCACTGTTCCGCGACCAGGACGAAAATCACACTGTTCCTCCTGAATCCGAGGTTTGACTATCTGACGGACCCTCCTCTCCAGAACCCACGAATAGACTTTTCCAGGGAGGCTGAGGAATGTGATCCCTCTGTAGTTGGAACACACCCTCCGTCCCCCTTTTAAAGAGGGGGATCACCATCCCGGTCTACCAATCCAGAGGCACTGTCCCCGATGTCCATGCGATGTTGCAGAGACGTGTCAACAAAAAGACAGTCCCACAACATCCAGAACCTTGAGGAACTCCGGGCGTATCTCATCCACCCCCGGGGCCCTGCCAACAAGGAGTTTTTTGACCACCTCGGTGACCTCAGCCCCAGAGATGGGGGGCCCATCTCCGAGTCCCTAGGCTCTGCTTTCTCATTGGAAAGCATGTTAGTGGGATTGAGGAGGTCTTCGAAGTACTCCCCCACCGACATTAACGCCCTGAGTCGAGGTCAGCAGCACACCATCCCCACCATATATGGTGTTGACACTGCACTGTTTCCCCCTCCTGAGATGCCGGACGGTGGACCAGAATCTCCTCGACGCCGTCCAAAAGTAGTTCTCCATGACCTCCCCAAACTCCTCCCATGCTCGAGTTTTTGCCTCAGCCAACCACCAAAGCCACATCCCGCTTGGCCTGTCAGTACCTATTAGCTGCCTCCAGAGTCCCAAAGAACAAAAGGGTCTGGTAGGACTCCTTCTTCAGCTTGACGGCATCCCTCACCACCAGTGTCCACCAACGGATTCGGGGATTGCCGCCATGACAGGCATCGACCACTTTACGGCCACAGCTCTGGTCAGCCACCTCATCAATAGAGGCACGGAACATGGTCCATTCGGACTCAATGTCCCCCACCTCCCTCAGGATGTGGTCGAGGTTCTGCCGGAGGTGGGAGTTGAAGCTACTTCTGACAGGGGACTCTGCCAGATGTTCCCAGCAGACCCTCACAACACTTTTGGGCCTACCAGGCCTGACCTTCATCCTCCCCCACCATCAAAGCCAACTCACCACCAGGTGGTGATTAGTTGACAGCTCCGCCCCTCTCTTTACCCGAGTATCCAAGATATGTGGCTGTAAGTCCGACGACACGATCACAAAGTCGATCATCGAACTGAGGCCTACGGTGTCCTGGTGCCAAGTGCACATATGAACACCCCTATGCTTGAACATGGTGTTCGTTATGGACAATCCATGATGAGCACAGAAGTCCAATAACAAAACATCACTCGGGTTCAGATCGGGGGGGCCATTCCTACCAATCATATCCTTCCAGGTCTCACTGTCATTGCCCACGTGAGCATTAAAGTCTCCCAGCAGTGCGAGGGAGTCCCCAGAAGGTATGCCCTCTAGCACTCCCTCCAGGGACTCCAAAAAGGGTGGTTACTCCAAACTGCTGTTCGGCACATACGCACAAACAACAGTCAGGACCCGTCCCCACACCTGAAGGCGGAGGGAGGCTACCCTTTCGTCCACCGGGGTAAACCCCAATGTACAGGCTCCAAGTTAAGGAGCAATAAGTATGCCCACACCTGCTCGGCGCCTCTCTCCGGTGGCAACTCCAGAGTGGTAGAGAGTCCAGCCCCTCTCAAGGAGATTGGTTCCAGAGTCCAAGCTGTGCGTCGAGGTGAGCCCGACTATATCTAGCCGGAACCTCTCGACCTCGCGCACTATCTCAGGCTCGTTCCCCTTCAAAGATGTAACATTCCACATCCCAAAAGCCAGCTTCTGTAACCGAGGATCGGACCGCCAAGGTCTCACCTTTGGTCACCACCCAACTCACACTGCACCCGACCTCCTTGGCTCCTCCCATAGGTGGTGAGCCCATGGGAAGGGGGGCCCACGTTGCCTCTTCGGGCTGTGCCCAACCGTGCCCCATGGGTGCAGGCCTGGCAACCAGGCGCTTGCCATCGAGCTCCACCTCCAGGCCTGGCTCCAGAGAGGGGCCCCGGTGACCCGCGTCCAGGCGAGGGAAAACGCTGTTCAAATTTTTCATTCATCATAGAAGGTCTATTGACCCACTTTTTGTCTCATCCCTCACCTAGGACCAGTTTTCCTTGGGTGGCCCTACCAGGAGCATAAAGCCCTGGACAACAGAGCTCCTAGGAACATTGGGACACGCAAACCCCTCCACCACGATAAGGTGGCAGTTCGAGGAGGGGGTTAACGAATAGTACATTACATATTCTATATTGTAATACATTAGTATATTGCACATTACCAATATAGCTTATTGCACATGTTCAATTAAAAATGATCTCAGACTGAGGACAGAGTTCAGAAAGTTTATGGCAGATGGGAAAAAGCTATTTTTTAGTCTGTTTGTACGTACACGGATTAACCTAAAGCGTTTGCCTGACGGGAGGAGCTCAAACAAAGAATTTCCAGGGTGAGTTTTGTCCTTGAGAATGTTTTTGGCCCTTCTCACACAGCGAGTCTTATACAAGAGTTTGAGTGATGGCAGTTCAGCCCCAATAATGGCCTCTGCTGTTTTTATGACCCGCTGCAGGGCTTCTTTAGCAGCCTTGGTGCAGCTGTTATACCAGGCCATCATGCAGTTAGTTACAGTAAGATGCTCTCTATAGTGTATGTATAGAAATTAAGCAGCTTCTGGCGGAAGTAAGCTCTCCTTAGCTTCCTGAGAAAATAGAGGCATTGTGCTTTGCCTATTATAGCCAAGTTGTTGTCAGCCCAAGACAGGTCCTCTGAGATGGTGACTCCTAGAAACTTAAAGCTGGAAACTCTCTCCACAGCATCTGCATTGATTGTTATTGTACTGTGATTGGTCTTTTTAACTTATAACTTCTTTTGTCTTTTTGGTATTTAAGACCAGGTTGTTGGTGTTGCACCATGCAGTCAGATTCTGAACCTCTTCCCTATATGCAGCTTCATTGTTCTCTGTTACAAGCCCAATGACAGTTGTATCATCCACAAATTTAACAATAATGTTTGATTGGTGGATGGTTTGACAGTCATGGGTGAAGAGTGCATAGAGAAGGGGACTTAGTACACATCCTTGTGGCACACCAGTGCTCAGGGTAAGGGTGGAGGATGTGGTGTTTGCCCATCCTGACAGACTGGGGACGGTTGGTAAGAAAATCCAGTAACTAGTTGCATATGGATGGAGAAAGTCCTAGTGTGTAAAATTTTTGGATCAGCTGGTTAGGTACAGTATGTTGGTATTAAATGCAGTGCTGTAGTCAATGAAGAGCATCCTAAAATAGATGTTGGGCTTTTCCAGGTGCGAGATAGCAGCATGTGGAGGCACACAGATGGCGTCCTCAGTTGATTGGTTTGACTGATAGGCAAACTGGTGTTGGTCTAGATCAGCTGGGATGGAGGCTTTGATGTGGGTGATTACCTGTCGTTCAAAGCACTTTGCAATGACGGGGTGAGAGCAACTGATCGATAGTCATTAGAACATTAGAACAATCTAGACGAGAACAGGCCATTCAGCCCAACAAAGCTCACCAGTCCTATCCACTTGTTTCCTCCAAGGAAACATCAAGTCGAGTTTTGAAAGTCCCTAACGTCTTACTGTCTACCACACTACTTGGTAGCTTATTCCAAGTGTCTATTGTTCTTTGTGCAAAGAAAAACTTCCTAATGTTTGTGCGAAATTTACCCTTAACAAGTTTCCAACTGTGTCCCTGTGTTCTTGATGAGCTCATTTTAAAATACCAGTCTCGATCCACTGTACTAATTCCCTTCATAATTTTAAACATTTCAATCATGTCACCTCTTAATCTTCTTTTGCTTAAACTGTAAAGGCTCAGCTCTTTTAATCTTTCCTCATAATTCAACCCCTGTAGACCTGGAATCAGCCTAGTCGCTCTTCTCTGGACCTTTTCTAGTGCTGCTATGTCCTTTTTGTAGCCTGGAGACCAAAACTGCACACAGTACTCAAGATGAGGCCTCACCAGTGCATTATAAATGTTGATCATAACCTCCTTGGACTTGTACTCCACAGATCGTGCTATATAACCTAACATTCTGTTAGCCTTCTTAATGGCTTCTGAACACTGTTGGGAAGTTGATAGCTTGGAGTCCACTATGACTCCTAAATCCCTCTCATAAGGTGTACTCTCGATTTTCCGACCGCCCATTGTGTATTCAAACCTAATATTCTTACTTCCTATGTGTAATACTTTACATTTACTGACAGTAAATTTCATTTGCCACAAATCTGCCCAAGTTCCTGTTAAGACAGGTTATCCTCGGTTTTTTGGGAACAGTTACAATGGTTGTGGATTTCAGGCACAAGGGGACTACACCTGAGGAGAGAGAGAGGTTGTGTGTAAAAAGACTGGAGGCTGGTTATTGTCCTTGTCAAACAATGCAAAGAAACTGTTAAGTTCCTCTGCTAGGTTGGCATTGTTATTGGCCAGTGTGTATTGTATGTAATTTTTCTTTTTGTAATCTGTGATTAATCAGATGCCTTGCCACATCCGCTGTGAGTTTGAGTTACTGTCAAAGTCCTCCTCAATCCATTGTTTGTACATTAGTTTTGCAGACTTGATGCCCTTCTTGGGGTTAGCTCTGGCAGCTCTATAGGCTGAGGTGTCTCCTAATTTAAAGGCTTTGTCCCTTTCCCTGAGCAGCTGTTTGACTTCACTATTCATCCATGGTTTCTCATTTGGGTAGACCTTAATCCTTTTGTTGACAGTGACATTGTCCACACAGTAAATATATGACACCACAAATGAAGTATATGTCTCTAAGTCTGTCTGATGAAAAAATATATTCCAGTCTGTTTGTTCAAAGCAGTCCTGGAGTTGGCAAATGGCCGTTTCAGGCCAAACTTTAACAGCCTTGCTAATTGGATTAGTACTGATGATAAGGGCTTTGTGCACTGAAACAAGAGACAAAGAGAGATGATTAGATTTGCCGAGGTGGGGGTGTGGAATGACCTTATAAGCATCTTTTATGTTTGTACAGACATGGTCTAAGGTGTTTTCCCCTCTGGTTTTACAATGTACACTCTGATAAAATCTGGGGAATACATCCTTAAGATTCACTTGATTAAAATCCCCAGCAATGATAAAAACTGCATCAGGGTGCGAGTTCTGTTGTTTACTGATAATGTCAAACAATTTTTCAAGCACTCACTTATCATTAGCCTGAGGAGGTTTGTATACTGCCGTAACAATAACAATGGTATGTTCTCTCGGTAGGTAAAACAGTCGGCATCTTAGCATCAGATATTCCACGTCCGGAAAACAAAATTTTTGTTGATTGTAGTTATATTAGTGCACCAAGCATTATTAGTATAGACACACAGTCCTCCACCCATTTTCTTACCGGAATCGGGGGTTTGATCGGCTCGATGGCGCATGCAACCTGCAAGTTCAACTGCTGTGTCGGTATTGTGGGATCCAGCCACGTCTCCGAAAAAATCAAAAGGCATTAGTCCCTTGTAGTTTTATGTGTGATAATATCCAGTCGGAGCTCGTCCATTTTATTTGCGAGTGATCTAGTATTTGCAAGAAGAAAACTAGGAAGAGGGGTTTTATGCAGAGCAGCCTTTAGCCTACTTAGTAATCCTGCTCGTTTGCCTCTTTTTTGTTTCCTCTCCCTCCGGCGTCGTCTCCCAAGTTGTAGGAGACAACGTACGTCCAGGTGATCTGAGAATCTCCTGTGGTATTGCTTCTGTGTTATAATAATTATCTTTGTTATTACAGCTGATCTATAGAAGCTTTTGACGACTGTCGTGGATGCTCGCTTCTGTGTGTAAAATGATGAAAGTCAATATTAAGAAAAATAATAACAGAAAAGAGCACCTATTCGGAGAGCACAAAGCCGCAGCGTCTGTGCGCATCACCATTGCTCATATCTACACTACAGTCCAAATATGAAATAAGGTGTCTATATTTTCTTAATCTCATATTTGTGCTTTTTCAAGTCTGTAACAAGCTATCTGATGCCTGCAGAAGTTGTTTTGTGACATTTTCCACTGCATTGTCTGTTTAACCTGCTTACAATGTGGTCTAAGTTAGAACACAACTTTGTTGCCCTTCTTCAACTCTAGGAAGCACATTGCAGCTGCACTTAGTCTTAGGCTTAGTCTTAGTCTGTTGCTAATCCACAGCTCTGAGGCATGCTGTAACAGTTCTAAACCCAAAATTCTGTCTTGCTACCATAAGTAGGTACTAAGCCCAGATCAGCATTTGATCATCTCCAGCTAATAGCACACTGCAACTGACCCTATGTGTCTGTGCTTATTCTTTTATACTCTATATATTTTTTGTGGTTTTCCAAGAGGTGAGGCCTCTCCATCATCGGACTGCTATAAATACTAACCTTACAAATACTGAAGAAACAAGCAGTCCTTTGCAGTTCATTGTATGTGTATGTGCGACTGAACTATGTTGTTTATTAGTAGTTTGGGAGCTAACTAATTAAGTAGGTGCCTAGGCCAAAGCAAGCTCTTGTAAGCTCTACATAGTACTGCCATTAGCACTCTGTTTTTCAGGGCAGAAATGGGGTTAGTTAGGGTTTTGTACCGTGTTTTGTTGGTCTCACTCTTGCTGCCAAAATCCAGGCAGCTCTGCAGCACACTGGTAATTATTTTCCATTTTTGAATACTAAGTGGTGGGTATATAAAGAAACTGTAAATTTGAAAAAGGACTAGGGAGTTGTATACTATGATTTAAAAAAGGGGGAATGGGATAACAGGAGCAAAACTAGAACAAAATAAATCCTCATACTCTAATGATACAGACAAGTGATCATATCTATTTCTATAAAACTAATAATCTTTTTGCTTGCAGTTACTCAATTTGACACAAATATTTAAAATAATGGTCAATTTAATTAAAGATATGTTAATAGTATAGGACAGAGGTTGAGTTTATAAAGGGATGGATGTCCATCCTTAAATTCTGATGCAGTGGGAATACTATCTGGAAGTAGAGCTAATGTACAAAGAGTAAAGGGTGGAAGCAATGGCAATTTAAGATAATTACATCTATAGAGAGAGACAGTTTAACATCCTTTAACACAATTGAGGACTAAAGTTATGTCAGTGGGAGAGTTGTTTAGCAATAAAGACATTGTGTATGTAAGTAAGTGAAGCAAAATGGTGACATAATTAGAGAAGTGGTAGACAAAGATAGAGGTCACACTAATAGGGATACAGAAGATACAATTTAAAATACCAATGCCTGATGCTTTTTAACACCGAAATTAGATATGTGATATTAATAAGCACAATGACTACTCTGACATAATAACAAACACGTTCAAGAAGAATGAACACCATTGAAAAAGTAAAACATTTTCTTTCATATTAGTTGTAGTGAACCCAATATTTTAAAAGCCGATCTAAACCCTGCAGCATTGCTCTTTGTATTGCTGTCAGTCCTGATTGCAGTAGCTGATATTCATGGCTGTTCAGTAGTGGCATGTGATGCATACAGAATGGATTTGGTTCTACTCTAACATTTCATGGCCTCCCACAACTGAGGATATGATTGACACCAATACATTTCTTGAGACTAGCTTTAAGCTGAGTAAAGTATTGTTTATTATTTCCTGAGGCCATTGTAAATTTTGATTGAGGATTGTGATGTATGAAAGACAGAAAGTCACATTTTACTAGATTGCACAAAAAGTATAATGTGAGTTTTCCACAGCTATAATACTGTAGTTAATGACAACATAAAATAATTAAAAACCAAAAGAGAACAGCCCTAAGAAAACTATGTTTTATTTTCTGGAAGACATTTATAGCCCCCAGTATATGAAATCTATTAATTTGGGCAAACTGTCAAACATTATATGATTTCTTTTTATCTTCTCAACCACTTAATCCTAGTATCTTTTAATTTAAGAATTATAAAAGGACTGGTGACTACATGTATTAACCAAAAAAGTTGTTTTACTTGTATAACACTATAGCCAAATTGAGTTAAGGCATGATTAGTGATAAATTAACCAATCTGAATTCACCTCACCTCAAGTTTGTCAAGATTGTCGAAATGTTCAGGAATTTTGGCAAAATGTATTGAAGTCAATAGGAATGGAGAAACTCGACTAGTTTTGTATGGATTATAATAATGCAATGGTCTTTTTACTGTCCTTGAGGACAAGAAAAGTATCTGCCAAATATGCTGGACTTATTATTGTTTCCAAAAATGTGACCTGAGCTATGAGGCAGCCAAGATAACCACTGTGCATCTGTGCCTTGCTGAGATAACATTATATTCTGAATCCACAATACTTGGAGCTCTTTATCCCTTTCTGTATCTCTCATGCTCTTGTCACTACAACTAACTAACAACCACACAGCTTCTGATACATGGGATCAGCACTAAATAATGAGGAGCATTACATCCTTATTGTAGCAGTGAAGGCCAACATTCATTGAATCTATGCAGAGCAAAAAAAAAAGTATTTTTTATAATACTCAATATGGACAGCAAATATACCACTTAAATGAAAATACTGCAGGGTTTTCTTTTTTTACCTATTGTGTAGTGACGTTATACACGCTTGTATATACTTTAAATTATTTGTGCATGCACAAAGCAGACTGGGCAGGTAGCACTGCCTGGGTAGTGACATCCCCATGCATCATGTCTGCTACAGCTCTGTGGTTCGCGAGATGCCACTGTATGAAGACATTTGGAGGGTTGAAGGTTATGTAAGGCCACCATCCAGAAGTTCCAAAGTTGAGCATGTCAACAGCTGTAATGTTCCAGTGTGTCTAGGGTACAGCTGTTGTGGGGTCTCAGAATACTTGCGTGTGGTGACAGTCTTTAAAATTTTATGATAAAACTGGTATAATAAATCAGTCGTTTAACTGGGTACTTCAGCTCCCATATATACTAGAAAGGATCTCATCAGCATTTTTTCTGGCAAAGCCCAAGAAACATTTTCTCATGATGTAATAATGAAAACAAAAGGAAAATGTACCTACAAAATGCAACGTAGCACAGTAATAATAATAAGCTGATATGGTACAAGAAACAATATTTCATAACAAGGTTATATAAGTGCAAATCTTATTGAAAAACTAGCCATGCATTGAATATTAATTTAATTCTCTGGCTGCCTACAGTGAACAACATGGCTTTGAAAGGGCTGGGATGTGAATTTTAACATTTTATTTATAAAGTACTAAGCGGATATTTGTGACTTTCATTTTCACAAAGTTAGCATATGCCATTAGGAAACTGGCAAATAAGCTGACCCAAGCTGAAAACTAAGGTTAAGTCTCTCCTATAAGCATTTTTCAGTGTAATACATTACTGGGGGAAATATGGCTTTAAGATACTCAAGAGTCACCTCACACTCTTGATCCTCCCTGCTATTCCAGCCCATCACAATCCACGTCTTCTTCCTGGTACATGGCTTAGGCCAATTAATACCAGAACAATCAGATTTAACAACAGTACTTAACCAAAAAGTGAGAGATGTATTTTGACCTTAAAGAGTTACACAATAATTTTAAAAAATATAGTCAACATTGTCATTGTATGCACAATATGTTTAACCATGTGTTTGACCTATCTCTTTTGGCAAATGCATTTGCAACTCTTTTAAAATGAATGTGAAAAGAGCCTAAAGACAAAATGAATTATGCTTTGATATGTTGAATCGTAGCTGGGTGCTGCGGATACTGCATCAGAATTTTTTGACAATTGTTTACACCCAAAACAAAATATACAATTTTCCAGAAAAGAAAACCATGATGTTTACTTGGACAAAGTGAGCCATGCTGGGGAGCTACTGCAGTATATGGAGTCTTGTGACTGTAAAGACTTCCAGGCTTTCATCGAGGTCAAGACAGAAGTGGAAAGCAGCAGAGCCTCTCAAGCTCGCTGAATATTGTTTGAGGCATCGAAACCTGGTGGGCAGAATAGCAGAAGGGAGGACTAGTCCAATGTGCAACAGAATTTTGAGCTATGATAAGGCACAGGGAAAGGAGAGGAGGCTCTTAGCATAAAACTAGGTTTAGGCACTGGTTGAGAAGGAGCGAGCCAGTAGGGCAGTTGGGATGCGACAATAAGGAGCCTGGAGTAAATGGGAACACACAGTCAAACGCAGACTATAATTGCCTAAGCTTTGAAAGTCTGAGCCCCATTGCTTGAAGTTCATGATCCAGGCTGCCTACAATGTTTTACCAAGTCCTTCCAATCTGTACTGCTAGAGAATGGTAGAGATCCCAGAATGTATGCTGTGTCTAGAGAAAGGCATCCTGGAGCACATCTTGAGTTGCTGCAAGACATCTTTGAATCAATGGAGATATCAGTGGTTGCACAATCAGAGATTATGATCTATAGCTGACACCATCCAAAGAGCCATTACCCAGAATAACTGCTGGCGGCCAAAACCAGTGAGGACCATCAACTTTATTATTGCTCTTAAGATCATCCAACTAGGTTGTACTTATGGAACTTACTGTTCCATGGGAGGATCAGATTCAAGAGGACAATAAAAGGAAGAAAACCAAATATGCAGAACTGGAGGAGCATGGTAGAGAGAACTGGTGGCAAGTGAGGTCTGAGACAAGTGAAAGTAGGCTGGAGAGGGTTCTTTTGACAGTTCTTCTGCAAGATGCCCACTGTCCTTGGTATCTGTGGGGCCAATAGGAGAAGCCATGGAGGCTGCTGAAGCGGCATTTAGGTGGCTGTGGTTCAGGAGGGGAGAGTTGTGGGGTACAGCGCTATTTGGGCACAAGTCTGGGCTTGATCAGCCTTGGCTGGGTCACCTGGGTGAAGGAGTCTGAGGCAAGATAAAACAAGAAAAAAAATACAATACAAATAATAATGTAGGCTTGGGCGGTAAAACGGTAATATGGTATCCCGCGGGATCTAAAAATAGCAACGGTGTCAGTTTCAATACCATTATACCGTCATAAAAACAATGCACTTATATAGGAGACAAGGATTAAATATTAAATATAATTTATTTAATGCCTAAAAATGCGTATGCGATGCGTGGTTGTCATCACGTGACAGTGTGGAGGAGAAAGAGAGAGGTGGGGAAAGATGGCGAGTCGCGCACCAAGTGACCTGGTCTCGAAAAAGAACACAACTTCTGCAGTTTGGCAGTATTTCGGGTTTCGGCCGAACGAGAAGGGAGAGGCGGTAAATACGGACGAGGCAATTTGCAAATTGTGCAACAAAAAGGTGACCGCGAGAGATGGAAATACATCGAACCTAAGGTCGCATATACGAAACCACCATCCACTCACTGCTGCGAGGATGGACCCGAGTTCACTCAGTGCAACAGTTTCAACGCCTCCCGATGCAGGACCAACAACATTTAGGTCCACCGCCAGTACGCAGCCGACGATAATGGGGCCTTCGGGAAAGCAACAAAGTACAAAAGGGACAGTGTCCGTTGGAAAACCTGTACTGATGCAGTGACAAAATACTTGGCGAAGGAAATGGTCTCTTTCCACACAGTGAAAAAAAAGTCCTTACGGACATGGTAAAGGTCCTAGATGCCCAGTACGAGCTGCCTGGACGGAAATATTTCTCACAAACAGCCGTCCCACATTTATATAGTAAAGTTAGAGACAATGTTCAAGTGCTGCTGTCAGCGTCACACAGTTATTCCTTAACAACTGACATGTGGTCGTCAGTTAACATGACACCATATATGTCTCTGACTGTCCATACTATTACACCTGACTGGAAACTTGAATCCAAATGCCTCCAAACTACGTATTTTCCTGAGAGTCATACAGCAGACAATCTTTGCTGCGCTCAGAGCTGCACTTCAGGAATGGCAACTTGACGAGAAAAACTTTCAGCCATAACCACTGACAACGCTGCCAACATTCATGCCGCAATCAGGTCCCTGCATTGGCCGTGGCTATGCTGCTCGGTCACAATCTAAACTTGGCTGTCACAAATGGATTGCATGACCAGAGGCAAAAAACCGAGCGCCCTCGGACTATGCCGTAATATTGTCGGGGCCTTTTCACACAGCTGGCAACGTAAGCATGAACTCCACAAGAAGCAAGTGGACTTGGGACTCCCAAAACATAGTCTCATAACGGTAAGCATAAAACGTGCAGAGAGTTCTTCAGGGGCAGGGGCTCAAATATAAAAAAAGGGATATATATATATATATATATATATATATATATATATATATATATATATATATATATATATACAGGTATATATATATATATATATATGCTTTGCATCACATAAATTATATTGAAAAGTAGGCTATATTAAAATAGAAAACCATTTTTTAAATTGTAATTTTTTTCCTGTATTTTTTTATCAAGTAAATGCAGGCTTGATGCGCATAAGAGACTTATTTAGCCTGAAATAAATGTGCATGCAAATTTCACCAAGTGGAATAATATACGTTAATGGACTTTATTTATGCATTCATTCGTTTATTTAGGCCTATTTATTCATTCATTCGTTTATTAACGAATGAATTGGCCTAAGTAAAACGAATTTCATTTATTTATGCCTATTTATTCATTCATTCGTTTATTTATGCCTATTTATTCATTCATTTGTTTATGCCTATTTATTCATTCATTCGTTTATTTAGGCCTATTCATTCATTTAGATAGATAGATAGATAGATAGATAGATAGATAGATAGATAGATAGATAGATAGATAGATAGATACTTTATTTAATCATTTATTCATCATTCATTAATTAATTCATCCATCCATCCATCGGCAGGACTGCGCAACTCGCTGGGGCTCCAAACTGGCAATGGTGGAGCGAATCCTCGAGCAGGCCCAAGTGATCAGACACGTCCTGTCTGATGACAGAAGGAGCAGCCTGTCCCTGACCTGGCAGGACATGGACGTCTTGAAAGCTGTTCACGAAGCACTGAAACCAGTCGGTGACTTCACTGATATTTTGTCAGGAGAAAATTATGTGACCAGTTCCTGTATCCGCCCCATACTGCAGCTCTGCAGGGACAATGTGTTGGCTGCGTCAGAAAATGACCCCCAGCTAACAAAGTCAATCAAAACTGGAATTCTAACAAAGCTGGAGGCCAAGTATGAATCCAATTCAGTGCGCAAAATATTGCGAAAATGCACTTTCCTCGACCCTCGTACCGTGGAGGATATGAGACGGATGACAACGCATTGGCTGAGACCAAGGCTGAATTACAGGCTGAGATCGTGAGCTTAGAGGCAGCAGGTCCAGTGGCCATCAGAGTGGAAGAGGGAGAGGAGCAACCTGCACCCTCACGAAAAAGATGACTTTGGGGAGTATGCTGCAAAAAATCTGATGCAATGGCAGGTCCCGTCGGCACCGTAGAGGACCGAGTCGGAGCTGAAATAACAGCCTACTGTTTGGAGCCAGTTACTCAAGGAGACGAGGACCCACTTCTCTGGTGGAAAAATGCTGCCGGGCTTTTCCCCAAATGTCGCGAGTGGCACGAAAGTACCTGTGCGTCTGTGCCACAAGCACACCATCGGAGCGGGTTTTCAGCACCGCAGGTAAAGTTGTCGGTCCACAACGTGCCCTGTTAAAGCCGGACAAAGTAAACATGCTGTTTTTTCTAGCGAGAAATCTTGAATAGATTGATGCCACTTGCCATTCGTTCCTTTTCGCACTGTGTTTATTTTTATTTAATTGATTCAGGTATTTTTATTTGGTTTACGTTAAAAACGATATTGGAAAGAAGACGTTTTTGTTTAGGACTATTGCTTGGCAATACTTTTTATAATATGGATGATGTTTATGTTAATTCAACTCTGGTTGACTGTTGTGGGTCTAGTTGCACTTTTTTATAAGCTGCTCATATTTGTTATTAAAAGTTGTTCAGGCGGTGTGATTTAATTTAATTGATTTGTGTGCGCGTCTCCGTGGGAAAACTGTTCTGGATGTTTATGTTAATTTAATTCTGTTTGACTGTTGTATTTGCACTTTTTTAAAAACTGCTATTTGTTGCTAATAAAAGTTGTTAATATTGTTCTGCATGTTATTTTGTTATTGTTTCAGTATTAGTGTTTGATATTCAGTTTCTGAACGGTTTAGGCACAAGCCAACAGTTTGGTGATGCTGTCTGAGCCTTACGTCACAATTTTTTTATTATTCACGGTAATACCGTATACCGAGGTAAAATAGGGAGGAGGTTTGACGGTATCAAAATTTGGATACCGCCCATCCCTATAATAATGCAGTATGTAGTTTTACCTGGATCTACATATACTTAGACTCTCGATTTTAAATAAAGATTTTCATAATTAGAAAATGTTTATCTGACTCAGCAAAACAAATTATGATTGTAAAGAGGTAAATGTTTTGGAAGGTATTTTAAATGGGTATCCATAAATTAATGATGCAAACTAAATCTGTTTAGTCATATCAATTAACTCATATTTAATAGGGCTAAGCATACAATTTCGGGATTCCTAACTACCTCTCACTGATCTTTTTCCATGCATTGTAAAGGAGTGCAGCTGAGAATTATTCACTGTTAGACTACCTCCAAGATGAACCCTGTCTGAGCATAGATTTATGATTTATTGTGTTCATCAATGAGAACATATATAAATTGGATTAACTGAAGAAAGTAGCTTAGGTCAATTTTTATTTGTAGAAGCTTTGTAGCCTTCTTGTTATGTGAGGAAGTTTGTAGTCTTTTTGATAGACGGCCAGGAACCCTGCCCCGCCGGGATCCCTGGAGGAAGGAGGAACTGGGAGAGCAGCACTTCTTTTCCCTAGGTACCCGGCCAGTTCTTCATTCCTGAGGGGACAGCACTTCTGGGACACCAGGAAGTGCTGATAGACCAGGGATGGTTTATGCTCAGAGTGCTTCCAGGTGCAAGGGCAGCACTTCTGCCACACTGAGGAATGCTGCCGGAAGTCCATCATCAGGTACCTGGAGCACATCCGGGGCTGCATAAAAGGGGTCGCCTCACTCCATTCGGGAATCAGGAGGAGAAAGATGGAGCTTGTGAGGGAGGAGTGGAGGCAGCCAAAGAGAGATACAAGGACTGAGGAAGTGTGAGTGTGTGGAACCAAATTGTAAATAGTTGTGATAATAAACCCATGTGTTTTGGACATTGGTGTCATGTCTGTCTGTGGCCAGGCTATCTATTACATGGCATCCCAAATGGGACTCTCTGCCTGGTGCAAGGCAGGGACCTGTCTTTAAATAATTTGTGAAGTAGCGTGGTCACTGAAGTCGGAAACAATGGGAGACAAACACCAATTTAAAGTAAAAAGCAATTTCTTTATTCTTGGTGAGTCAAAGAGACTGCCGCCCCCCAGCTCAGTTCCACTGACTGGTCAGATCAGACAGCCTGCTAGCAGGAAGGAGAGACTTCCTTTAACACTAGACTTACCAGAGCCTACGAAAAAACTCGTAAATCCGTCCCACCTTAAAACGCTTCTTAAACCGTTCTCACCTCTCCACCAGCGCCTTTTATCTAAATGTGCTGATAAAAGAAAAGCTGCAAGTAGCCAGCTATTCCATCCCCCCACTGACTTAGAATGTGCACAAACTTCTGCCAGCTCATGCCTTGATTGATTTTCTCGGAGTGAAGTGGAGTTTTAGAGTGGAAATAATAGATCGTTTTTTGGAACACACACATTTCATGTCTGTTCCGTTTCTACAGTAATCTGTGTAAACACATTGTTAAAACAGAAACGTTTTTTATATTCTAGTAGTAGATGACAAAATGTAGGCATACACTATATAGTGTATGAAGCCTGAAGTCCAAATATCAAAAGAAATATTTTCACAGAAGTTACAAATCTAACACAAAAATTAAGCTTTTATTCAAAAATATAACTGCAGAAACAAAAAGCCGCCTTAACATGCGACATTGACACTTGTTTATTATGACTGTCTCTGTGGCGCAATAGACTCAGCTGCCGACTGGGAATCAAAAGATTGCGAGTTCGATCCTGCAGCTCTCCATTTTGAGAAGTAAACTGCTCTTAGTCTTACTATTTTAGAATAAAAACATAAATTTGATTTCAGTCTGTAACAGCCAGTGTAATTTATGATACTTGTAAAGGTTAGCTTTGCTTTTTTTTTTTTTTAGTCAGTTTTATTATCTTGGCCGCATTCACGAGGCCAAACACACCCCACCCCCGCATCTGATACTGCTGTTTTCACATAGACGCGCTGTAACAGAGGTAAACTCAGCTCCCTTCTACATCGGAGCAAGAATGCACATACCATTGCTTGCATACTAAAGTGTCAGCAGGCACTTTTCGTGGCATTACACACATTTTTGCACATGCCCTCTGCACATTACTTGTGACTTTAGACTTTAGGAAGTAAGTAAATAAATAAAGGTAAATCGTGTCATAAAATGATTTCTTCAAAACATCACATATATTTGTCTGTTTCTTTTTTTAAAATGTGTGTTGATCACCGCCAGCATGTTGTAGCATACAGCATCTGGCTACCTGTATGTTTTTGCGTGCACTGAATAAGAGACAAATATACAGTCTGACTGAGAGAATCAGACTGAAAAAAAGCAAACATTTAGAAATGCCATACTTTTACAGCTGATCGGAGGCTGTTTGTTTTCAAATAATATTGCATTTGTGCGATGATGTTTTCACATATATTGTCTCTTTCTTTCAGGTGTGTAATAGAAACCACAGCATAGAGAGAAATAAAATATTGTTTGAAAACGAACAGCGTTATTTATTTGGCACAGACATGCTCAAAAAATACATGTGTAATGCCACAAAAAGTGCATGCAGACATGTCCGTGCCAAATAAACAACATTCGACGTTTTGAAGAAATCATTTTATGACACGATTTACCTTTATTTATTTACTTACTTCCTAAAGCCTAAAGTCACAAGTAGTGTGCAGAGGGCATGCTCAAAACTGTGTGTAATGCCACGAAAAGTGCCTGCTGACACTTTAGAGTGCAAGCAATGGTATGTGCATTCTTGCTCCGATGTAGAAGGGAGCTGAGTTTATCTCTGTTACAGCGCGTCTATGTGAAAACAGCAGTATCAAATATGGGGGTGGGGTGTGTTTGGGCTCGTGAACGCGGCTGAGATAATAAAACTGACTAAAAAAAAACAAAAGCTAACCTTTGCAAGTATCATAAATTACACCGGCTGTTACAGACTGAAATCAAATGTATGTTTTTATTCTAAAATATTAAGACTAAGAGCAGTTTACTTCTCAAAATGGAGTGGTGCAGGATCAAACTCGCAACCTTTTGATTCCCAGTCGGCAGCTGATTCTATTGCGCTACCGAGGAAGTCAACAGGTGTCAATGTCGCATGTTAAGGTGGCTTTTTGTTTCTGCAGTTATATTTTTGAATAAAAGCACAATTGCTGTGTTAGATTTGTAGCTTTTGTGAAAGTATTTGTGTGATACTTCAAGCTTCATACATTATATAGTTTATGCCTACATTTTGTCATCTACTAGTAGAATATAAAAAACGTTTCTGTTTTAACAATGTGTTTACACAGTTTACTGTAGAAACGGAACAGACATGAAATGCGTGTGTTCCAAACAACGATCTATTATTTCCACTCTAAAACTCCACTTCAGTCCCAGAAAATCAATCAAGGCATGATCTGGGAGAAGTTTGTGCACTTTCTAAGTTGGTGGGGGGATGGAATAGCCGCCTGCTTTGCAGCCTGATTTTTTATCAGCACATTTAGATGACAAAAGACGCTGGTGGAGAGCTGTGAACAATTTTAAGAAGCGATTTAAGGTGGGACGGATTTACAAGTTTTTTCGTAGGCTCTGGTAATTCTAGTGTTAAATATTCAAGTTCGTTGACAAGAATAAAAAAAAAGAAAAAGAGGAAACATAGTAGTTAATCTTAAGGTTATTACATGGATTGCTATAGCCCCTATCCACATCCTGAATTTGTACATGCAGAAAAACACAGTTTTTTACAGATAAAGAGTTGTCAGCATTTTAACAGTTTTTTGCATGTACATAAGTCCAGTTACAGCAAGTTTTTTCCTAACGGTTATAGGATGTATGCAACTCAGCGGTTTTAGACAATGCTCACTTCTATATACTTTCTTTGCACGCACATTGCCCAAAAAATATCAAGGGTTAAATAAAGGTTTGTTCAGTACATTACATTAGTTATAAAGAAATTGCATTCTTATAGCTTCAGTATCTGCATTAGATTACATTTGTTCAGTTGGCTTAGCACATTCTTATTTAATACATAAGTGTCATGCTTCTTATTGTTCTATTAGCATCATACTTTTATTATTTGGAAAGACTGAAGCACCTTAATTCTAAATATTTCTTCCTCAATTGCCTGGCGCAGCAGTGTGAAACACACGTTGTTTTGGTGTGGCACAAAGGAAACATGCACTCCCGAGAAACTCACGCGATTTGAGTGAGCGACTAAGTCCCTATTGTTAGTGTTTTGCCCTAGGCCCGAAAGTACACTGCCTCTTCCCAATGGGAAAGAAAATGGCCAGGTGTGGCCTGAAGACAGCAGGCAACTCGAGGGTGCCTGTCGCCGAGGAAAAGACTGGCAGGCCTGAAGAAGCGGCCAGGCCATGGAAGCTACCTCTGGAGAAAGGGTTTCCAGAGGAAGGTACCAGACCCTGGGAAAGATTGCCCAGGGGTGCAAGGCGCGGTTTTCAAGGAGCCGACTGGTGAGTGCTGGTTGCCGAAGCACACCGCTCCAAAAGCCAGCAGCAGTCTAGCTGACGTCCACAGGGACGCAGACGGTGCAGGGTCTCTCTTTATCCCATAAGGAGACCCAGACCGTCATTGTGTCCCAGAGTGTAAGGAGGAGGTTTCCGGAGACAGCGGTCCGGACCTCTTGTCAAGGGGCAGGCTGGGTTGTTGCGCCCACCTGTTGTTGAGAGCTGCCCTCTATGGATGCAGAGGGAAGACCCAAGCCTGGCTGAGGACCAGGCAGAGCACAGAAACCTGTCCTGTTGCCATGTCTGGAGGGCACAGGGACATGGAGGGAAACGCCAGTGATTTAATTGTAATAACAGTTGTCACAGGTAGATGCGCTGTCAGTATACATTAACAGATGACGCCAGGAAGCGTCATTAGGGACACGCCTCCCTGCCCTTGTTGTGTTTGTCTTTTTCAGGACGGAGCTGTGACCTAGGACAGGCCGGTGCCCCAACCTGTCGAAGGACAGCCCTCGCTGGATGGGCTACTTCACCCTACGGGCTTCAGCTGGTGGAGGGGCAGTATGATAGACGGCCAGGATTCCTGCCCCGCCGGAATGCCTGGAGGAAGGCAGAATCCGGAGAGCGGCGTTTCTTTTCCCTGGGTACCCGGCCAGTCCTTGATCCCTAGGGGGACAGCATTACCGGGGCACCAGGAAGTGCTGACAGACCAGGGATGGTTTATGCCCAGAGTGCAAGGGCAACACTTCTGCCACACTCGGGAACACTGCCGGAAGTCCATCATCAGGCACCTGGAGCACATCCAGAGCCGGAGTCGGGAGGAGAAAGATGGAGCTTGCAAGGGAAGAGTGGAGGCAGCCAAAGAGACTGAGGAAGCGCGAGTGTGTGGAACCAAATTGTAAATAGTTGTGATAATAAATCCATGTGTCCAGTCTATCTGTGGCCAGGCTATCTATTACATCTTTCTTCCGATTTCAATGGAATCCTCTAATTACTAAAAGTGAGACCTGTACCAGTTCATGGAAAAATGGGAAGTTACAGGAATTTCAGGAGGTTTTGAGAAGAGGGGTTAGTTAGTGTGCTTTCTTCACTTGAATCTCTGATTTGGAGGAAAACAGAAATTAATAAAAATGTACTAGCCTGGTAAACAAAGAAAGAAAATCCTGCTCCAACTCCTCTTTTAATGATTTACTTTGTGTACCTACTAGTGCTAACTACATTCCCTTCAATTAAGCAGGAATCCAGGATTGCTTCCTTAAAATATGGTACACATGGTAACCTTGAATAACAGTCATCTTTTTCTTTTGCTTAACGTACAAAGTGTTCATCACATGGCATTTTTTGGTAATGGGACCTCTAGAAATTTCAGTATATATAATGTGCTTGAATCTTGTAAACATTATGTCTGAAATGTAATCTTTCATCAAACCATTATGTGACAGTGAGAAATTCTATCACAAAATCAGGCATTGCAATATTTGTGGAAAAAGTTATAAGAAGACATATGCAGTAATCCTGCATTTCACAACTCTGTTTCAAAAAGTTTAACTTTGACTTGTGGCAAAGTTGGGAAAGCAACCTTTCAGATTAAGAATGGAAATCAGGGACTGACAAGATACCTCATCATAAATCAGTGCAAAGCATAGTGTTATTTGATTGAAAATTGGACATTACACATATAGTACTTAACCTGACTCGGATTATCTAAAATACATCCAGGTCAAGACCCTAACTGTAAGTGATGTCATCAGAAACCTGCCTTGCTTGTGCAAAATTTTTATGATCGTCTCATAGTCAAGACTGTAGTCAGAGAAAAAAATTTTATCTCTCAGTGTTGGATGATTTGGTCTAGTCTGTTGCAAGAGATGGGCATCTAAGACATTCCTCCACTGGCAGCTGCATTATTTAGCTTTTTTATTATTTATCTGAGATATCCTGTATTTGTTAAACCCATGAGGATTTAATTACAAGTATATTAAAACCATGAGCAGGAGAACAAGGGATCATATCATCATAAAGACAATTAAAAGTTAGCTAAAGTTACATCGAAGTTCAAGCCAGTTTCAAGGTCATGTTATGGCCTGCAACAAGTTGAGTCGGAAGAGACAGGCGATGGAATGGATCACCCAGGACCTCATGCTTCAGCATCTGCTCCAGCCAACAGTAAATGTAGAAGCAAAACTGCGAGTGAAGTTGGCAACAAGAATTCACTGATCTCAGGTGGAATATTGGACAAGAAAAAGGTTTCTTTATCCCCACTGTCAACTGTTACCAACTCCCCCTGTGAGTCAATGGAATCAACACCAACAGGATATATAACTCCGCTTTTAGAGCATGGCAAAGATGGAAACGAGCTATCTTAGCTGAAGTAGTTGATTTTCGCACTCGGTGGATTGGGGGATAAATGATGTAAATGAGGATATACACAAGAGAATGGACAGAATTCACATCAAAATGGACAGAAGATATGATAAGCTGCTACAGGACATAAAAGATCAGGAGGAACATTTAAGAAATAAATTTAATGTAAATCATTAAAAAAATCTAACAAGAATTAATGAAAAAATACAATGCAATTTGGGCAAAATTACGAATAAAATAAGAGTACATAGAAGAAGTTAAACAAATGTTTATGACATATTGAAGAAGGTGAACAATTGACTACTTTTACTCAAGATTACAAAATGTCCTCAACTGTTCAAAAGCAATGTGTCTCAATGACCAAGCAGTAAACTTTGTGAGCTGAAATGTCAAGGGTCTTAATCACACTCTAAATAGAAAAAAATATTGTCTCATCTAACACGTCTAAATGCCAAGACAGTATTTTTACAGGAGACTTACTTAATAAGTAAGGACCAGTTTTGATTGCAAAGTGGTTGGTGTTATGTATACATCTTCATTTGTAAATGTTATTATATGGTAAAGGGTATTGTTGTGTGCGCATGTGTAATATAAATAAGGGGGTGTGGAGTTTAGAGCAGTGTCTGTGTGTGTAAGAAGTGATGTGAGAAGGATAATAGCGTTTGCGGTTGGTTCAGTTTTGTAAAATAAAGTGTTGGGGCGACACGGTGGCGCAGTGGTAGCGCTGCTGCCTCGCAGTTAGGAGACCCGGGTTCGCTTCCCTGGTCCTCCCTGCGTGGAGTTTGCATGTTCTCCCCGTGTCTGCGTGGGTTTCCTCCGGGTGCTCCGGTTTCCTCCCACAATCCAAAGACATGCAGGTTAGGTGGATTGGCGAGTGTGTGCTTGGTGTGTGGGTGTGTTTGTGTGTGTCCTGCGGTGGGTTGGCACCCTGCCCGGGATTGGCTAGTGTGTGCTTGGTGTGTGGGTGTGTTTGTGTGTGTCCTGCGGTGGGTTGGCACCCTGCCCGGGATTGGTTCCTGCCTTGTGCCCTGTGTTGGCTGGGATTGGCTCCAGCAGACCCCCGTGACCCTGTATTCGGATTCAGCGGGTTAGAAAATGGATGGATGGATGGAAAATAAAGTGTTCCTGTTATTCATCACCCTGTGGAATTTGGTTGTGTTTAAACATATACAGAAAATATGAATATATAACAAATTGCGAACTCGACACAAAAGCAACAATGGCTCAAATAGGTAAAATGTTGGAATACGAAGAATCCAAGGAGGACTTCAGTTCTTACCTGGAACCGTTGGAGCTCTGGATGACAGCAAATGACATGCCAGAGGATAAGAAGGTCTGTGCTTTTCTGTCTATTATAGGCAAAAAGACTTATGGCTTGTTAAAGAATTTAGTCGTGCCAGCTACTCCAAGTACAAAGACGTACACAGAGCTGAAAGAAGCGCTGTTAGCACATTAGAAACTGCAGCCTTTGATTATAGCAGGGCGGTTCCACTTTTATAAATGAAACCATTAGCAAAGATTAAAGTATCATCGAATATGTTGTGGCCTTGAAACAGTTGTCAGCGAGTTGTAATTTCGGGACTTTTCTGGAAGAAGCGCTGCGAGATAAGTTAGTATGTGGCATACACTGTGAAGAAAAACAGGAAAAACTTTTGTCACAAGTAGATTTAACTTTTCATAAGGCTTGTAAAACGGCGCCGGCTATGGAACTTGCTGCTAAAAATTCGAAGGAACTGGCTTACAAATCCACTTTGCAAACGGAGTTGGTGCGGAAAGTGTATCGCTCGGGAGAACAGTCTTCTCAAAAAGATTATCGCCCCTCGTAATTTAAAAAGAAAATGGCATCGTTTCTACTGAAGGGGAGGAGAGGACTTTAATAAGGACAACACATGTTATCGCTGTGGGGGCAAGCATGATGCTCAGATGTGTAAGTTCAAAAACGAAAAATGCCTCTCTTGCTCTAAAACAGGTCATTGTGCCCACGTGTGCAGAAACAAAACCAAGAATAAAGGTGCAGCAAACTGTTTGAGAGGAAGAAATTGACTTTAGTGACAGTGACAGGAGTCTGCTCAGTGTTCACAGCTAGTGAAAAAGTTGAAGAAATACAAGTAGAAGTGATGCTGGAAGGAAAAAACATAGTAATGCAAGTGGATACTGAAGCCGCTATTTCTATAATATCAGAGACTTGGTGTAAAACATTTATGGCACATAAGCAACGGGAAGAAACGTTTATGGATTTAAGAACATATTCAGGAGGGAGAATTGAACTGATAGGTAAGACAGATGTGGAAGTAAAATACAAGGAGCAGTCAGCAGTGCTTCCGGTGGTTGTTGCTAAAGGGTAGTAAGGCAGGGGCGAAATTAGTTGAAAGGTTCTTAAATTAGACTGGGTCAGTCTTTTTCAGATTAAAAATCTTGAACCTCTGTCACTAAAGGAGGTTTTGGTTAAACACAAAAAGATATCTGAAGTAGGGATATGAACAATCAAAAATTTCAAAGTACAATTTGAAATGAAGCTGGATATTAGTCCTAAGTTCCATAAAGCAAGGCCTGTGCCATATTCACTGAAGCAAGCTGTTGAACTTGAACTGGATAGATTAGAGAAGGCTGGGATAATTTCTAAAATTGAAAGAAGCAACGGGGCTGCCCCAATCGTAGTGGTACCAAAAAGCGATCAGTCACTCAGAATATGTTGTGACTATAAAATTACAGTAAATCAAGGTATAGAAGAGGAACAGTACCCACTGCTTACAGCAGAAGATTTGTTTGCTACTCTTGCTGGGGGTAGGCTGTTTACCAAATTAAACTTGTCGCATGCTTACCAACAGTTAGAGCTGGATGAGAAGTCAAAACAACACCTGGTGGTTAACACCCATAAGGGTTTATACTGCTACAACAGATTGTCATATGGAGTTTCCAGAGCACCTGCCATTTTTCAGTTGGTAATGGACCAGATTTTACAAGGATTGGAACATGTCATATGTTTTCTGGATGACATCCTAATTACTGCTAAAACAGAGGAGCAGCATTTACAGATTTTGGATGCAGTGTTGTCAAGGCTGGAACAATATGGAATTAGGGTGAAACAGGCAAAGTGTAGTTTTATGCAAGAAAGTGTGGAGTATTTGGGGCACCGAATTGACAAGGATGGCTGGCACCCAACGAAAGAAAAGGTGAGTGCCATCCTTAAAGCTCCTGAATCCAAAAATATTGGAGAGCCAAGATCATTTTTAGGCCTACTCAATTATTACAGAAGGTTTTGGCTAGATTGTCTACAGTATTACAGCCACTTCATGAGTTGTTACAAACTGATAAACCATGGGACTGGTCTTCAAAGTGCAGAGCAGCCTTCAATCACTGTAAAGAAATGCTGGCCACTAGTAGAGTACTGGCCCATTATGATACCCAAAAGCCCTTATTTTTAGCATGTGACGCCTCACCATATGGAATGGGAGCTGTGATATCACATGAAGAATATGGCGAAGAAAGGCCTATAGCCTTTGCATCAAGAACATCAAGAACAAACTACAAACCTCTGTTGTCCATGCTGAGTCCTAAAACAGCAGTACCTACCTTAGCTGCTGCTCGAATGCAGAGATGGGCTGTCATTCTTTCTGCATATAACTATGACATTCAGTACTGAAAATCTGCAGAACATAGCAATGCCAATGCTTTGTCAAGATTATCACAGCAGCAAAGGGAAAACTTAGATGCAGAAACTGCAGACATTTGGACATTGTCTAACACAAATGAGCTTCCTGTAAAAGCTATTGATATTGCAAAAGAAACCAAATATGATCCGATATTATCTAGAGTGCTTGAATTAACTTTGAATGGGTGGCCAGATAAGGTGCAAAATTTGCAGTTGCAACCTTTTTTTATTTGGAGGCATCAGCTCTCAACTGAGCAAGGATGTGTACTTTGGGGTCACTGAGCAAATATACCACCTAAGTATCGTGAGCAGTTACTTAAAGAATTTCATGAATAACACCTGGGAATGTGCAGAATGAAAGCTTTGGCACAAAGCTATTTATGGTGGCTAAAATATGGACAGTGAAATTGAAAAAAAAATAAATAAATAAATGTGATGCATGTTGTGCAGTACGTAACCAGCCACCACCTGCCCCTTTGCATTATTGGAAATGGCCTACTAGAGTATGGCAGAGAGTTCATGTGGACTTTGCTGAGAAAGACCAGCAGTATTTTCCAGTCCTTATTGATAGCCATTCTAAATGGCTTGAGGTTTTCCCTCTGACTAGGCTAACAACAACCCTGACAATTGAAACTTTGAGAATATTATATGTAGCATATGGAATTCCAGAAGAGCTGGTATCAGACAATGGACCACAGTTTGTGTCAGAAGAATTTAGGAGATTTATACAATCAAATGGCATTAAACACACTTTGTTTCCTACATACAATGCAGTTACAAATGGTGCAGCTGAACGAAGTGTACACATTTTAAAAAGGGGACTTAAAAAAAATGTGGTGGAAGGTGACAAGTCACACAGATCTTTATCTCTATCACACCATTTAGCAAACTTTCTGATAATGTACAGAAGCACTCCTCATTCAGTCACGGGTCATTTGCCTACAGAACTGTTTTTAAAAAGAGAAAATACAACTAGACTCTCCCTGCTAAAGCCTAACATGGAACAAACAATAACAGATAAACAAAACTATGAAAAACATATTCATGACAAATCTGGATGTATGGAACATCACATCTCAGAGAATGATGCAGTTTGGGTGAAAAACTGGAAGGGGGGTGGGGAAGAAAAATGGATTAGAGGAAATGTTTGCATAAAACAAGGGCCAAAGAGTTTTGTAGTCAACGTAAATGGAGAACTTAGACGAGTCCACTTGGATCATCTACGGAAAGCTGAAGCCAGTGTGGCAAATGGTGGAAACGTGGAACCCACGATTTTAAGTTCACCACTTTCATTAGATGGACCGAAAGTAGTTACCTCAGGAACTCAAAATACCCAAAGCAGCTCAGTTATGATAGATGCTTCCAAGGTACACAATACTGAGAACCCCCCTCTGGACAGTGTTGATTTGGAGGAAAGGAATGCACCAATTCCTGAAATGGAAGAAGCAGATCCACCTATATTTTTAAAAGAGAAGCACTATCCATTTAGGGAGAGAAGGCCTCCACAAAGACTCAGTTATTAAGAAGCTGACTTAATCCATTGAGGATTTGATAGGAATCCAGTTCTCAGGATAAGGGCAAAATAATTCCTTGAACTGTGGGTTAAGAATTGAGGGCAACAGTTTTCATCCTGTATTTTGTCTGTATAATACCTCTGTGTAAAATCTGAGGTGGAATGTGTATAGAATATAGAATATGTTTAAAAAAAAGACTGTTAAACTTAAGGGGGATGAGTGTTATGTATACATCTTCATTTGTAAATGTTATTATATGGCAAAGGGCATGGTTGTGTGCGCATGTGTAATATAAATAAGGAGGTGTGGAGTTGAGACCAGTGTGTGTGTAAGAAGCGATATAGAGAGACACGTGTCTGAGAAGGATAATAGCATTTGCGGTTGGTTCAGTTTTGTAAAATAAAGTGTTCCTGTTATTCATCACCCTGTGGAATTTGGTTGTGTTTAAACGTATACAGAAAATAAGAATATATAACAGTTGGATTAGCCATTTTTTTCACTCAATGTATACAAAGAAAATTAGAGTGGGAATTTTAACACACAAAACAAACAATCTCATTTGCAGTATCAGACGTAGTATCTGATTCTGAAGGGCAATACATTATGGTGATGGGTAATTTATTTAATACTGCAGTGAGTTTGATAAATATTTATGCACTTATTGTGGATGGTAGAGATTTCATCCAAAATGTATTTGCATCAATTCCCAATGTGAACACTCATAAAGTTATAAGTACCAGAGACTTTAATTGTGTAAACCCAGACCTGGATAGGTCTTCAGCTACAATGGAGATAACATCTACTACTGCAAAAATAATTACAGTTTGTAATTAGTAATAACTTATCAGACCCATGGAGACTTAAATAAAAATTTAAAAGCATATTTGTTCTTCTCACCAGTACATTACTCAATATTCTTGAGTTACTCAAGAACTGACTATTTCCTCATAGATATTTTTTGCTCAACAACAAATCTTGCAAGTACGACACTATTGTTATCTCTGCCCGTACCCCTCTGATCATGGAGCTTAAATCACTGTGCCCTACACACTCATCTCATAGCTGCCTTCTTAAACCCCTGTCATTAACTAATGAGAAATGTACACAATTTATATTCAAGTAAATTTTGATTTTCTAGAGTCAAATGCATCATCACATGTCTCCGCAGGATTACTCTGGGAAACTCTGAAGGCATTTTTAAGAGGACAGATTATTTCATATCTTTCTCACAAAAACAAATTGGAATCCAAGAATGGTGATCAGCAAAATTACCAGATTAGATCAATAACGTGCCAGGGGCCTCATGCATAACGGCGTGTGTAGAATTTACACTATAAAATGATGTAAGCACAAAAGCTGAAATGTGCTTACGCACAGAAAAATCCAGATGCAGGAATCTTTGCATACTCCAACTTCCATGTTCTTCCGCTTCATAAATCCCGGTCAGCGTGAAAAGTAACGCACATGCATGCACCTGCTGTCCTGCCCCAATTCCTCCCAGAATTACGCCTCTTTGAATGTGCAAATCAATATAAATAGCAATTAAGCTCAGCATTCTTTGAAAAGACAATGGGAAAAGCATGGAGGAAAATATAAGAATTTCAGCAAATACCAAGTGGAGGCAAAGGAAAAACATACTATTTGTTGATTTAAACAGTGGTATAATTAACAAAAGGAAGTTGATCAAGTGACATAGCGTGTTGGAGAAACATGAAACCTCAAGATCACAAAGTCCCACAGTGCCCGAAATTAAAAAGAAGTCACATATCAAAGTCGCAGTGAAAAGGCAAGTTGTAGCCCGCCATCTGAGTGTCATATGAAAGCTTATTAGGGTACAGACAAAAAAAAAATAGGCACACAGTGGGAAAAAAGCACGAAATGTCAACTTTAATCTCGAAATTTCCACTTTAATCACGTAGTTTATTTTGTCATTAAAGTAGAACATCATAAACTTCATCTTAAAATTATTTAATTTACTAGTTTCTCAAATCCCATCATAACTAAAGTAGAATGTTAAATGCTTTGTTTTTTATTTAATCTTCTATGTGCTCTATGTGTGTGAATCACTACGTGCTTCCGTTCTTTCTCTTTCTCCGACAGGACACAGAATCCATTACATTCGTGATATTACAGCTCTCTGAATAATTAAAATACTGAGATGTATACGTGATATCATTTTCATGATGATTGGAATGAAAGCATGTTATTAAACATGGAAACACGATGGCGCAGTGATTGTTCATGTCTCACACAAGATGCTGCTATGCCATGCACGACCTTTGATGAAATAATTTATTGTAGCAGTACTGTCTTTTTCAGAAGTACTAACCTCCAATTCCTGTCCTTACTTTTCTTTCTCCAAATACCCAAACCCCACACAATCAGCTCTGTAATAGATGTTAAGCCATCTGTAAGCTTACAACGACGATTCTTCAAAACTTTTAAGGAATATTGAAATATCTTCATAGTATGTGTTTAATTATTATATCAGTCTATCCTTCCAGTGTCGCACCAGCCTTTAGCAAATATACAGCACGAGGCAGGAACAATACATGAACTTGCTAGTGCTGCGGCACCGTGTCCTCACATGTTTAATTATTAACAATACAGATTATTTAAATGAAGTTAAAGTTTTATCAGTATAATATAATCAAATTATTTTGCTGCATTTCATCTTAAAAATGATATTGTCATCATATGTAAATACGCTCTTTATAAAGTGCCGCAGGTTGTGCAATATTATAACTGTAATGCAAGTTTACAGTGGGGTAATTGTACTTATAAGTAAAAGCAGTTCTACAAGGAGCAATTCAACAACGAGCAATTGATTGAGTGCGTTTATAGTTCTTGGTATGAAACTGTTTCTGAACCGCGAGGTCTGTACAGGAAAGGCTTTGAAACGTTTTGCTGTGGCAGAGGCACCGTGTGCTTGATGCTGTATATCGATAATTCTCTTTCTGATCAGCTGCTGCTGAGATTCCCCACTCAGATACAGTGATAAAAATACTCCGAGTGGTGCAGTGAGAGTAATATGGAAAAGGATGATCCGCTGTGGCAACCCTTAACGGGAGCAGCTGAAAGAAGAAAAAAAAGGTGCAGTGAGAGTAACAAGCAGTTATGGTATTTGAAATACTATGACTATTCCCTGGACCATTATATTGTTACAGGTTAATTACAATCAAATGCATTACACTAATAAACAATATGCAGTTAGTTTCAGTGTATTTATAAAGCCGCATTAGGAATGTGGATCTAAGAAAGGGTAACCACATAGGAACAGTAGCACTGCTTTGACGCTGGGTGCCGCCAGTCTGCAAAACCAAGCGGAGAACTTGCGGATGACAGGGTATGAGGTACCGTGGAAATGTGTGTGGCTTTACGGCAAGTTTAGGTTTTATACATCACTATTTGAATGTGGAAATGTTCTTACACAACATTTCTGTGCATACGCACTGTTTATACATGAGGCCCCAGGTCTCCAAATAAGATACTTTATAGGAAAAGACAGATTTTGCAATCATAATTTAATCTCTTGAGAACTAAAGAAATGGAAAAACTCATCTTTTAATCACAAAATCATTATTATGAACAAAGAGAGAAGAGTAATAAGAACTTAGTACAACACATTCACAAGCAGGAAGTCCAAAATGCAATAAAAATAATTACCAACACAGACGGAGATAAAATCACTGACCATAAAAATATAACCTGAACATTTAGAGAGTACTATAAGTCCTTATATTCTACTCAGTTTAATGAAGATAAAACACAATCTGAGCTTTTGATGCATTACAAATACTACAGCTAGATGCTCTTAGTGCAGTTGAACTGGATAAACCTCTGACACTCTCAGTATTACTAGACAATATAAACTCACTTTAAAGTTTGAAGAGAGCAGGCCCTGATAGCAACCTAGTGAAATTTTATAACAAATTTTCAAATAATTTAGCTCCATTATTTTTAACAACATATATAGAAGCTAGAGACAACAAAATTCTACCTCAAACCTTTCACCAAACATTAATTACCGTCTCTCCTAAGAAAAATAAGGACTTACTACAATGTGCATCATACAGACCAATGTCCTTCTGAATGTCAAGATATTCTCTAAAGTTCTAGCTTGAAGGCTTGAGAAAATGCTTCCTTCAGTAATATCACAAGACCAAACCAGATTTATTAAAGGCAGACACTTAGCCTCTAATTTTCAACACTTGTTTAAGGTAATATATTCACCCATTAAATCTAACATCTTTGGATGCAGAAGAAGCATTTGATATGGTTGAATGGGACTACTTATTCACCACATTATGCAAATTTGGGTTCGGTCCAAACGTAATGGCATGGATCAAATTACAGTCCAGAAGCCTCAGTTTGTTTTAACAACATTATTTCAGACTACTTCAAACTGGAACTTGGTATTCGGCAGGGATACCCCCATCATTATTTCTCTTTGCAATTAACATTGAGACATTGGCTGTTTACTTTCAAAATGCATCTGAAATAAAGGGGATTACCAGAGAAGGACTTGAACAAAAAATGTTACTATATGCAGACTATATGGTGCTGTATATATCAGACCCACATAATTCTTTGCTAGCAGTCCTAAAAGAACTGGCATATTTTCAAATGATATCTGGACTCAAAACAAATTTGAATAAAAGTGTGTTTTTTCCAGTGAACTCCCTAGCGCACAATATTAGACTATAGACACCTTCCCATTTATTTTATCAGATCAGTTTAAAAACCTAGGGATAAATATCACAAGTAAATATAAAGATCTTTTTCAACAAAGTTTTGCTAATTGCATGGAAAAAATTAAACAAGATGTAAAAAGATAGTCTACCCTCCATCTCACATTAGCAGGGAGAATCAATACTTTCAAGATGAACATCTTTCCCAAGCTTCTTTTTCTATTTCAGAGCATCCCCATTTAGATTAGCAAATCATTCTTTAAGATGGTAGACTCAATTATAACCTCATTTAATTGGAATTCAAAACATCCACACTTCCAAAGGGCAACTCTACAACAACCTAAAGCAGAAGGAGGCATGACACTACCTAACCTTCAATTTTATGACTGGGCTGCAAATATACAAGCTATAAAGACTGGGAATTGACACAAATTGATGAACATACACAAACCCAGTCTGCAATAGAATTAAAATCTTGCTCTTGTTGTTCATATGCCCTGCTTTCTGCCCCAGTAAATACAAATTATTGTCAATATACTAATAATTCAATAGTCCATCAATCACTCAAAATATGAAACCAATGTAGGAAGCACTTTTAAGGCAGAGAAGCTTTTATCTTTTGCACCTGTAAATGATAATCACACTCTCAAACTTACACATTATTTAATGTTTGGAAAACATCTAGGATTCAAACAATTAGAGAGCTGTATATAGATAATGTCATAGCATTTATTAACAGTTATGCTTCAAATTTAACTTCCATCAACTTTGTCCACTACTTTCAAATAAGAAACTCTGCTAAAAGCAACCTGCCCAATTTTCCAAAAGAAATATTATTCACTCTTGAAGACTCAATAATATATAAAAACATTTTAAAGTCCCTTCCTTTCAAAAATCCTAGGTTACTGAGTTACTTATATGAAAGAAAAATTAACTACTTGCAAGCTACTAAGTGTTAAAAGCTGTTTTTGCTATAACGGCAGGTTATTCATCCATCCATCCATTATCCAACCCGCTGAATCCGAACACAGGGTCACGGGGGTCTGCTGGAGCCAATCCCAGCCAACACAGGGCTGGAACCAATCCTGGGCAGGGTGCCAACCCACCGCATGACACACACAACCACACTCAGCATACACTAGGGCCAATTTACAATTGCCAATCCACCTAACCTGCATGTCTTTGGACTGTGGGAGGAAACTGGAGCGCCCAGAGGAAACCCACGCAGACACGGTGAGAACATGCAAACCCGGGTCTCCTAACTGCGAGGCAGCATCGCTACCACTACGCCACCGTGCCACCCCTTATTCATACAGGTGTCTGTCATAACACAGGAAGCAGTAAACTGATCAAGGACGACAACTTTATTTAGAATGCGTCCGTTAGACACAGGAAAGATGACTTTTCCTTCTTTAGGGCTCCTTTTGCAATGTACACAAAGTAGAAATGGTTAGCGGATGCACGCAATGTAAGATGAAATGATTAGATAAACATATTGTGCTTATTGATAAGTAAGGGGAAGGGGGAGGGAGTAATATTATTAAAAGTCGAGTGACACAGAGGGACTTTGTTCTTTTTCTTTGCAAAGCATGAATCCAGGTACTCATCTGTGACTGATTAGAGGCTGATTGATTGAACTGTCTTCTTCAGGAGTTACTTCCACACTTAACATCTCAGAAAAGGAGTGGAAGGCAGCCATGCACAGAATACACTCTAGCTCAATATGCACAAAGCATTCAATCATTCAACTTAAAATATTTTATCAAGCAAATATATCTCGTTTAAAAATTCCCAAAATGTATCTAGGCCAAGAATCAACCTGTGACTGTTGCAATCGAGCTCCAGCCTAACTGGGCCACATGTTCTAGGTGTGCACCAAATTAACATTATTCTGGACAAAACTCTTTGAATGCCTAAAAGAAAGCTTTGGTGTCACAATCACTCCTAATCATTTAAAAGCTGTGTTTGGTGTACTCCCAGATGGGCTTAAAGTGGAGAAGGACAAATTGATTTTAATTCCCTATACCACACTACTAGCACATAGATTTGTCTTGCTCAACTGGAAGAGTGCCAGCCCACTTGTTATAAGTCAGTGAGTAACTAATGTTTTATAGTATTTGAAATTGGAAAAAATAAATTCTTCCTTAGAGGATCTGTTCAAACCTTTTTTAAAATATGGCAAGATCTTATTAACATTATAATTAACAAAGCCTATGAAAAAACTTGTAAACCCAACCCACTTTAAATCGCACCTCTCCGCCAGCGTCTTTTGTCTTTATAAATGTGCTGATCAAGAAAAGCAGCAAGCAGCCTACTATTTCATCCCCCCACTGCCACAGAACGGGCACAAAGTTCTTTCAGCTCAAACCTTGATTATCTGGGAGTGAGGTACCTGGAGTTTAGAACATTAGAACATTAGAACACTCTAGACGAGAACAGGCCATTCAGCCCAACAAAGCTCTCCAGTCCTATCCACTTGTTTCCTCAAAGAAAACATCAAGTCGAGTTTTGAAAGTCCCTAATGTCTTACTGTCTACCACACTTCTTGGTAGCTTATTCCAAGTGTCTATCGTTCTTTGTGTAAAGAAAAACTTCCTAATGTTTGTGCGAAATTTACCATTAACAAGTTTCCAACTGTGTCCCGTGTTCTTGATGAGCTCATTTTAAAATACAAGTCTCAATCCACTGTACTAATTCCCTTCATAATTTTAAACACTTCAATCATGTCACCTCTTAATCTTCTTTTGCTTAAACTGTAAAGGCTCAGCTCTTTTAATCTTTCCTCATAATTCAACCCCTGTAGACCTGGAATCAGCCTAGTCGCTCTTCTCTGGACCTTTTCTAGTGCTGCTATGTCCTTTTTGTAGCCTGGAGACCAAAACTGCACACAGTACTCAAGATGAGGCCTCACCAGTGCATTATAAAGGTTGAGCATAACCTCCTTGGACTTGTACTCCACAGATCGTGCTATATAACCTAACATTCTGTTAGCCTTCTTAATGGCTTCTGAACACTGTTTGGAAGTTGATAGCTTAGAGTCCACTATGACTCCTAAATCCTTCTCATAAGGTGTACTCTCGATTTTCGACCGCCCATTGTGTATTCAAACCTAATATTTTTACTTCCTATGTGTAATACTTTACATTTACTGACATTAAATTTCATCTGCCACAAATCTGCCCAAGCCTGTATGCTATCCAAGTCCTTCTGTAATGATATAACGGATTCCAAATTATCTGCTAATCCACCTATCTTGGTATCATCTGCAAACTTAACCAGCTTGTTACTTATATTCCTATCTAAATCATTTATATATATTAAAAATAGCAGCGGCCCTAGCACTGACCCCTGTGGAACACCACTCTTAACATCGCCAGTTCTGATGAGGTTCCTCGCACCATCACCCTCTGCTTCCTGTGTCTGAGCCAATTCTGCACCCATCTAAAAACATCACCCTGAATTCCCACTTCTTTTAACTTGATGCCCAACCTCTCATGTGGCACCTTATCAAATGCTTTCTGAAAGTCCAGATAAATAATATCATAAGCTCCACTTTGATCGTATCCTTTGTTGCCTCCTCATAGAATTCCAACATGTTAGTAAAACACGACCTCCCCCTTCTGAACCCATGCTGACTGTTCAGAATAACTCCTGTCCTTGTCATGTGTTGCTCAATCTTATCCTTAATAATTCCTTCCATTAATTTTCCTGTGATGCTTGTTAAGCTTACTGGCCTATAGTTGCTTGGATCTGCCCTGTCACCCTTTTTATATAATGGGATGATATTTGCCATTTTCCAGTCCTTTGGAATCTCTCCAGTGCACAGTGACTTCCTAAAAATATGTGTCAAGGGTTTATATATGTACTCACTAGCCTCCTTAAGAACACGAGGATAAATATTATCTGGGCCTGGTGATTTGTTTGATTTCATCTTATTTAATCTGAGCAGCACTTCTCCCTCTACAATTTCCAAATCCCTCAGTACCTCCTTAGTAGTTGTGTTTACCTCTGGCAGGTTATCCACTTGCTCACTTGTAAACACCTCAGAAAAATGTAAGTTTAGGGCATCTGCTATTTCATTGTCTGTATCTTTTAATTCCCTTTACTATTCCTGATGAACTTGACCTCCTCCTTAACTGTTCTTTTACTACTAAAATACTGAAAGAATCTCTTGGGGTCTTCTTTCGCCTTATCTGCTATATTCCTCTCCAACTGTCTTTTAGCCTCTCTGATATCCTTCTTAATGGTTGCCCTCATGTTCTCATACGCTACGGTTCTCTTTGCAGTCATTAGTCTTATATGCCTTATACAGCAGTTTTTCCTTTGCAACTTCTTTTTAAATCTTTATTAATCCATCGTGGAGTTTTTTAGTTTCCTATTACTTCCAAATTTAGGTATGTATCTGTCCTGCATTACATGTAAAACATTTTAAACCTGTTCCACTGCTCCTCGACTGTCTCCACATTTAAAAGCTTATCCCAGTCTATCCTACTTAGACTTTGTCGCATCTGCTCAAAATTAGCCCTACTAAAGTTCAACTTAACAATTTTAGTCTTTGCATCTGTACTCTTACAAAATACTGAGAATTGTATTACATTATGGTCACTTGACCCTAGTGGTTCAATCACCTCTACACCCTCAATTCTATCCTGATTATTACAGAATACTAAATCCAGATAGGCTTCACCCCTTGTTGGTGCTTTAACATGCTGTGTTAAAAACAGTCGCTGATTACTTCTAAAACTCCTGCTCTTGTGCTCCTCCATCTGTAAGGTTATCCCAGTTAATATTTGGATAATTAAAGTCCCCATGACTATAATATCCCCTGTAAACTTGCCTTTTGATATTACTAAAAGATGTGTGTTGAAATTACTGTCTGAATTGGGTGGTCTATAACACACTCCTAAAATGAGACCTTTTCCCTAATATTTTCCAGGTGAAGCCACATGTCCTCACTAAGATGGGGCTCATCATCCAACTGAAGATGACTTACATTTAATTCCTGTTTGGCATAAACAGCAACCCCACCTCCTTTTCTGTTCTGTCTATCCTTCCTAAAAATGTGTATCCCTCTATGTTACACTCATCCCCATCTTTGTTATTTAGCCAGGTTTCCGTTATTGCTATAATATCATAATTGTGCTCTGCTACATACAACTCCAACTCACTTACCTTATTTTTGATACTTCTAGCATTAAGGCAAGCTATTTTTAATGTGTTAATCCTTCTATCTTTACGTGTTTGCTTAAAATTTACATTACTATGCATTTTTATTTCTACACCATTGTTTGTTCTTCCATGTATAGATCTAAATCTGGCCTGTCCTAAACTCCCTGCCCCCATTCCCTAGTTTAAACAATCCTCGACTAGCCTACACATACGCCTCCCCAATACATTGGTGCCCCTCCGGTTCAGATGTAACCTCACGGCGGAACAGGTCCCATCTGTTCCAAAAGGAGTACCAATGCCCCATAAACCTATACCCTTCTACCCTGCACCAAGATTTGAGCCAGCGTTAAGCCTTCTAATCTCCTCAATCTTACCTGGACTGGCGTGGCACAGGCAGAACTTCGGAGAAGACTACCTTGTCAGTTCTGCTCCTCAGCTTGGTACCTAACTCTTTGAATTTGGATGCAGAACTGACAGACTACCCTTATGTATGTCATTTGTTCCAACGTGGACAATGACAACTGGATCCACCCGCTCTGGCCAAGAGCCTATCCACCCTTCCAGGAGGTCTCCCACCTGTGCTCCCGGAAGGCAACACACCGTGAGACTCTCTCTCTGGAGCACACCTGCGCTTCAATCCCCCTAATGATTGAGTCCCCAACTATCACTACCTCTCTCTTTTTGGGAACTGGTTTTGAGGTGGCCCGTTGGGGCTCCTCAACCCTGCCTACCACCTCAGAATTATCAGAGTCACCGTCCAGCTCCGCCAGGACATGATAACGGTTAGACACTTCTAATTCTGGGGTTGATGCCCCCGGACAGTGTGCACCCTTTACCTTACGCCTTGTGACCGTGACCCACCTATTCCTACCTGTCTGGTCTGGAATCTCCTCCCGCCACCTTAGGGGTGCACACTATCTCTAAAGGACACCTGGGCCAAGTCCGCCAATTCTCTATTACAACGCAGGTCAGCCAACTCCTCCTCCAGTTCAGCGACCCTGAGCTCGAGGTGCTGGATCAGCTGGCATCTCTTGCAGATGTAGCCCTCATAGACAACTGGCTCTTCCAAACCATCATCTAAAAAGTCCAACATCCAACAGGACTTGCATTGCACTGGCCTCATTATTAAAATTTGATTTGGGATTACTAAGCTGCCTTAACTATATTTTTTTTTTCTTAAAATTAAATTTCTTCTTCTTTCAGCTGCTCCTTAACTTAAATGGTAACACTAAGATCTGCTACAGATATTTTACACCTTTTCCCCTTAAGCTCCTGTACTGTTCTCCCTCTCAGCTGCCTGCTATTTGCCTTTCTATGAGGTTAACTTTACTTTTCTCTGTCTCTTCTCCTAACTTTGCTCTCTTACTTATAAGCTCTTCACTCGCACTGTTTGTATTCCCCGTATTAATGAACCAATACGCTGTCGCCCACTTAACTGTTCTACCTCTGGACGCTAAGGACTTTTTAATCTAAAATAAACAAATAAATAAAACTTTACTACCTTATTTGCTCCTACTGCTCCTTGTGCCTGATCGGTGTCTTAACGCAGGCCGCTTACCTGCGCACTACTGAGTTTCCACCTTTTACTGCTTTGAAGTCAGCCGCGGCCTTTTTTCTTTTCCTTTAAACTAAGGAATCGCTGTTACGACGACGCGGTTATTTATTTACAAATGCCGATATCAGTTACTGCTGCTTTCTACCCTGCCGCCTCGATGCTAATTCAAATACAGATAACAAGAAAGAACAAGTACAAATAACTTTTCCAAGCGCACTTCCAAACACCCAGCTACTTTTGCTCTTGTGCGGGTGAAAAAAAAGCAAAAAAAAACCCTTCTAAAGGGAAAAAAGCTTTAAAATTCCCACACGGTTCCTTAGAGGCAACCAAAACCCAAGTTTTTAAGAGCAAAATGTATTTTTTTAATGTAAATCTCACACCACGGAACAAACCAACAACTCTCAACAGACTCTAGCGTTTGCAAAGTACACATCAGCACAATGCACACGTGACTCTCAGCTCAGGCTCCAGCTCCGAGTTGTATAGGAAAATAATATATCATTATTTGGGACACATACATTTCATGTGTGTTCTGTTTCTACAGTAATCTATGTAAACACATCATTAAAACAGAAAAGTTTTTCATGTTTTAGTGATAAATGACAAAATGTAGACATAAAGTGTATAATGTGTGAAGCCTGAAGTCCAAAGATCAAATAAACACTTTCACAAAAGGTACAAGGATACAACAGCTTCCGTGGCGTAGCGGTAAGAATTGATAGATAGATAGATAGATAGATAGATAGATAGATAGATAGATAGATCATCCCAAGGGGAAATTCACATACTCCAGCAACAGCATACTGATACAAGAACAATATTAAATTAAAGAGTAATTAAAATGCAGGTAAAAACAGACAATAACTTTGAATAATGTTAACGTTTACCCTCCCATGTGGATTTGAAGAGTCGCATAGTGTGGGGGAGAAACGATCTCCTCAGTCTGTCAGTGGAGCAGGACAGTAACAGCAGTCTGTCGCTGAAGCTGCTCCTCTGTCTGGAGGTAATACTGTTTAGTGGATGCAGTGGATTCTCCATAATTGATAGGAGCCTGCTGAGCACCCATCGCTCTGCCACAGATGTCAAACTGTCCAGCTCCATGCCTACAATAGAGCCTGCCTTCCTCCCCAGTTTGTCCAGACGTGAGGCGTTCTTCTTCTAAATGCTGCCTCCCGTGCACACCACTACGTAGAAGAGGGCACTCGTCACAACCGTCTGATAGAACATCTGCAGCATCTTATTGCAGATGTTGAAGGACGCCAGTCTTCTAAGGAAGTATAGTTGGCTCTGTCCTTTCTTATACAGAGCATCAGTATTGGTAGACCAGTCCAACTTATCATCCAGTTGCACTCCCAGGTATTTATAGGTCTGCACCCTCTGCACACAGTCACCTCCGATGATCACGGGGTCCATGAGGGGCCTTGGTCTCCTAAAATTCACCACCAGTTCCTTGGTTTTGCTGGTGTTCAGCTGTAAGTGGTTTGAGTCACACCATTTAAGGGAAATCAATAACAAGTTATAAAGATATCCACATCATTTTGTAATATCCTTGAATATATATCCTTCTATCCATTTGGTAAATCAGCCTAGCCCATTACAGGGTAGCACGGAACAAAGCATATCTGGGCAGCACAATAAAGAAACAAAATCTGGGTAATCGCAGGGCACCCACATCCACACTCACTAAAACTGGGCCAATTTAGAGTTATCAATCACTCAAGAAACCCACAAATTTCGGAAATGCAGCAACTAAACATGGTATCAAAACCAAATCTCTTGAGCGGTGAGCCAGTTTAATTAGTCTCTGTATACTTGTTCTGTATTAATTAGTAGGACTTAACGCTACAAAGGAGTTACATCTCATCCTGTGTTTTTATGTCTTAAGGCATATGAAATAAGGATTTAGAAATGTATTATTTTGCGAACGACCTAGCAAGAAGATTTGAAATATTAACTGGGACAAGAGTTGTAGTCAAAACCAGAAAAAGTAACTGGAACATAGAAGTTAACTGCACCATTACCAAAGCCAAAATGCAAAAAAAAAACAAACAGCCAAGGATCATAGAACTTGAGTATTCAAAAGTTATTCAAAAACCATAAGGCAAAAGGTTTATTTTGCAAGCTTGTATAAGGAAGTGACCTTTCCGAATGACTTGTATCCTCAATGAGTATTTAGACAAGGATTATGACCTCTGAAGACTAAGCCCTCAAGATGCAAAGTTGGCCCTAGCAACTACAGCACAAAAATAGCCAGCCATACTTGCACAATATGGTGGTAGTTATAATAAAAATAAAAATAACAAAAACAAAATTAAGGCTTACTTACAAAAACTAACAATAGATTTGTAATATACTGCCCTCAAAACCCCCAAATAGGTGTAAAAAGACACATACACACACAGTCAACCAATTGATTAGTACATAAAACATGTTTAAAAAAAAAGCAGAAGATATATTAAAATGTAATGCTTTCAGTGTCAGCCAATCCTTAAGAATGTGCTAAGGGTGTTGTAGCTTGGCTTTCAAATACAGTAAAAGGTTCCTACTGGTCACTCCATCTTATTGAGAAGTATAACCAAACTGTTGACAAGTGCTTCTGCTTTTATTTGCTTTGGATTGTGAAGTCATGTGTTTCCGCCAAAATAAGCAGATGTCAAAGTTGCCATTCAGGTTGTCTGCATTGTTCCCTGTAATGTTCACTCATTTTCTTTATTCCCAGGAGTCACCCTGACTGTTATTTCTCCACACTTTGCTCTTGATTCCCATAGACAAATCCCAACCCCACCACTACACTCATCACCTTACTAGGCCAGGAAAGAAAAGGTCAGTATCATCTGTAAGTAAAATTTGTGCTAATTCAGTAGGATCCTGGCAGATTCATCAATATTTTTAGCCTGCTTAGTGAATAGTTATGTTGCCGGCACTTTCTGCAGATTTATTGATTATTTGTGTTAAGGTTAAAGCACATCCCGAGTAGCCTCAGGCATTTAAAATGTCTGATGCTCTCTACTCCTTTTGTTGTATGAGGTTGGCATTACTTCTAATATCAATGAGCAGCTCTTAGTATCTATCACCTTCAAAATGAGGTCCACCGTCGGAGGAATGCAGTGCTATCTGCAGATAGTTCTGTAACTATTTTAACGCTCCTAAAGATATTAGAATAAACTAATATAGAATAATGTGTAAGTAAGATAGCTGACAGATTGTTTTGATAATCTGGCCCAGTTGAGGAGGAATGGCATGATTTTCAGAAATGCCTGTATGTAGCTCCTGCAGTTACTGTACAACATGAGCTCTTAAGGGACCATATTTTATTTATTAGGGTAAAACAGGATATTGTGTGCAAACAGACATAACAGTATCCAGCAATTCATATTTCTGCTTCTATGTGAAATGCAAGAGAGAAAAGCCATATTATAAAATGAAAACAGTGTCACTGGAAAAAGTCCACAGCTACAGGGTCTGAGCAAATAGAAAACCCTGAAGGATTTGAATCTTCTCATTTACACAAAAGAAGGTGCAGTATTACAGAAATGTTTAAAAAGTAAGAAAAAAAAATAGTTTTTCAATAAGGGAACTAAGGCACAATTTCTTAAAAATTTAGGACAATAACACTTCATACAGGGAAGTGTACTGCAGATATGTGCAGTAAGTTACCAACTAAAGTAGCTAAGATAAGCAAATTGCTACCTTTTTTGAAAGCTTGTATTCCCAGAATGACCAGCTCTCATTAAAACATCACTTATGTTTTTTGTGTGTGTGTGTGTAATTTTTTTAAATGAATACACTTGTTTTTCATCTACCCATTTTACAAAACAGCTCTTTCCCTGTGCCGGTGCTTACAATAACAGCAAATACAAGGCAAGAGCTAACATGTAACTGTACACTTGATATGTGTTGTAGATTTCTCTTGGACCTAACATGTCTCCTCTCTGATCAAGAATGCCAAGAAGAAAATGTACTTCCTGTAGCGCTTGAATCTATCGACGCTGCCATTTTGCCCTTTTTGTTTATAGGGACCATCAAAAGTGTTTTTTACAACCTGTATTACGGTCTGGTTTGGATCCTGCAATGCTTCAGATCACCAGTCTAACCAGCAGGTCCTAAAAACAGCAGAGAAGATTGCTGGGACTGCTATGCCTTCCATGTTGTTCATCTACAACTAGCCACTAGCATGATTAGAGAGCCATCCAACTCTTGTGGTCCCCAAGTGTGAGTCAGTCAAGTTGTCTGCAAGCTGACAAGTATCATGGGAACATCTCTTTTAAAAATGTTCAGATACATTAGTCTGTTATGTACTTACTTAAGCATTAATTTGTAACAATCAAGGCTTCTAACAAACATCAGAGCCACAAAATCTAGGACAAAATGATGAATGGGTCTAAAACTAGCTCCACAAAGCACACCATCTAACTTTCTTGTGGATGGTTTCAAGTTTTTTGTCATTTCCATGTCTTCAGTCTCTGCTCCTGCATGCAGTTTGCAGTTGTGTCTTTCTCTTTCTATTTCTTTTTCACACTCTTTCTCTTATATGCAAAACTTCTTCAACCTCAGCATCTCTCCAGTCCAACCAATGACTATGCAGACCTCCCTTCTAAACTCACTTTGATGTCAGATGTCAGAGAACATACTGTACATTTGGTCAAGACACTCCTTTAACTCCATGCCGCCGATGATACGCATATCAGTACTGACAGGCTGCCTGCTGTTAATCGATCTTCAACTCTGAAACATATATCCTGCAACATTAGATTTAAACCTTAGTATTTTCACATAAATGGCTTTCTTAAAAATGTATTTAAAAAAATATAACACAGAACTATGTTAATCGGTGACTTCCAGATTCTGGTGGTCCTCTGTTAGATTTGACTTTAGTTAAGTGGTCCTTAGTCCAAAATACTTTGAGCACCACTGATCTGGAAGAAGGTTCTGTAGTCTTAAAGCCGGAACAGTAAGGCTTAAAAATAGCTTTTTGCTGAAAGCTTTACAACTAATAAACTCCATGGTCTCTCTCAATTAAAGGCTTGTACTACTAAATACATCGATTGCCTCTTTCTCTGGATTAGATTCATAATATACTGTATTTAGTAGGTGACACAAATTATTTTGTTTTATTATGCTGCCTGTGCATTCTCATCTGCTTTTTGTTATTGTCCACTTGTACATTGTTTATTGCCTATAGTTAATTGGGTGTTTTTTAACTGGATTTGCCTTATACCTAGGAACCCTGTCTCTTTTATTTTGATTGCCTGGTCTTAAACATTCTGTATATATTGTACCTTGGATTTTAATTTTAAAATTTTATATTGCACCATGACCGAAGGAGAATGAAACTTTACTAACCTATATGAACCTATGTATTGGAGTCGCCAGAAAAGTTCAGGGTTGTTGTACCTCTCTAATGTTCAGTGTGATATTACTTGCTGTGCAGTGTGGTAGAAGCACAGGTTGGTCGATTGCTCAGAGGCTTGGTGTATGGACGCACACTAAAAGTGCTCTGTTCTCTAAGTCACAGAAACAACATGCTAAGCAGTATCTGTTTCACTAATTTCAATGTGTATGTACTGCTGAATACTTCTGGATACTGTGCTGTTAATTATTAAAGGCTTCCTGATGAATATCTTTATCATGGACCAGTTTTTACATAAGTTGCAAGGAAAAGCACAGCAGTATCATAGATTTCAGATGACAATAAAGGGTCCCTTGACTTTTACACAAATAATATTGCTTTTACCTTACTTTATTATGTAATAAAGTTTTGTTAATGGGAAAATAGTGGCAGAGGCACAGAATAAGGTTTTGGGTTCCAAGAGGAATCCCTTATGTAACAATGAAAAAAAAAAGGTTGTTGAACAAAATAAATACAATAGTTAATTTAAATTGTTAGCATGGTTGAAAATGCTTGGCTCCTGGTGTACCACTACACATTCATATTCCACTACTGAACACCAACTTCCATTGTAGGAGTTCTTTATATATTGTCCTGGGAGGAAAGAACTTTCAGTAAATGGCCAAAGGAAATGCCATCATTGTTTCTGGGAGGTTCAGTCCTTGAGGTAAAAGAGGAGAAGAAGGTTCCAACAGCACCCTCTCCTTCTCAGAGGTAGTGCTGTCTGTTTCGTAGCCCTGCATTTGCTCCCTACTAGCGTGAGCCTGACACTAGTTACAATTGAGGCAGCTCCACTGCTCTAGAGTCTTTGCTTCAGAACCAGTCCTCCACATTGTCTATGCTGAATTTACAGTGTGTCTAGATGAGTTTTATTGATTACTCCAGTTTAAACTAACAATTAAAAGCTAAACTGTAAATTTTAGATTAACTGGTGTTTCTAAATTAGCCCAGTATGAGTAAATGGGAGTGGGCCTACTATTATGCTATCCAAGGTTGTCATCTTTATTTTCCTTGATACTGCAGGAATAGCCTCAGCCTCCCTATAACTCCACATTACAGAATTTAAGTTTAGAAAATAATGAAAATCAATACAATATTTTATTTAGAGATTTTTGTTTATTAAACTTTCATAATTAACATTTTAAGAATGACTTTAACATACCATTTGCAATGCTATGCAATGACAATATTCATAGAAAAAATGTAATTAACTGTGTTGCACACTTGAATGATTGAGATTGATAAACCAATGCAGAGACAACATGCTGATTTCCGAATCTGTCATGCAATGCTTATCTGTCTCTCTCTGTTTTCAAGCAGGCAGTTTTCAATTTGTGAAACATGACTGATAAGAAAACCCTAAGGTAATCAATGCTCCATAAGTTTCCTTTTCTGTTCCTGGGAATATCTACATTAAGCTAAAAAAGTTTAACAAAATAATTCCTGAAAACTGTCAAATTTTAAGTATAGACTAAAACAAATTAAATGTACAGCATGGTGTGGCCATTTCTAGTCCAGTACACAGCATAACATTGCAGTTATGAAGAAACAGCATTATTATTATGTACAGTATACATTTAACATAATGCCTGATGGAGAATACATTTTAGCAAGTAACTGATGTCACAGATTAAAAAAAAAAACAAGTACATTCATGCCAAACAATTTTGCACTGTTTTAATAGAAGTGGGATTCTACATGCAATATTTATTCTAAATATTTAAGAAGGAATAATAAAGGCAGTTGTAATCCATTTATTTTCTGAAGTTCCTCATCTTAGTCAGGCTTAAGTGTGACTGGAGTACTTTTGATCTTTTTGTTAAATTAATTGTTACAGGAAAATCATTGTGTTTTAAAAAGGCAGCAGAACTGCTTGCCCATGATTATTATTAAATGTATAAAAAAATAAATATTTGCAGTTTGGCCATATATTGCAATTATAAGACAATAAAAAGTGCATTTATTAATATCATTTACCAAAGAAAAATTAATTGGAGAGATAATTAAAACTTCTTCATCAGCTATAATATTTAATAAAGGTAAACAATAAGGCCAGGGTTATACTTCACGCAACGCATGCTGCAGCAGACGCTCCTGCTACGCTAACGTTTGACTGTTTATACTTGTATGCGTACTTTACATAAATATGGAGGAATCCACCAGGTGGCAGTGCAAGATATTATCACGGTGAGAACAGGTTCGGCTTCTCTATGTTGTGAATTGCCTGGAACACCCATTAAATTCCAATGACACCTTACCGCAATATCTCTGAAAAAAATGTTTCATGATTAAATCCATCAGTCCAGGGATGTGTCCATTCCAGTAAGCATTGGGCACGAGGCAGAAACAATCCCTGGACAGGGTATCACAAAGTGAATACAAGCACACACATACACTGGAGTCATTTTAGTGGCACCAAAACCCCAAATCTGCATGTCTTTGGAAGAAAACCGGAGCACAGTGAGGAAACCCAGCAGGAAAACACATAAACTCCAAGCAGGGAATACCAGCGACATGACTCCCTGTGAGACAGCAGTGCTACCGCTCCGCCACTGTGTCATACCCATATGTGTAATTGTTAACAGTATTCGTTATTTAAATGAAATTAACAATTTATCTGTAAAATGTAACATACATACTTTATTGCATTTCATCATGAAAGTGATATCAAGTATAAATCTAAAGATTCTAAATTTGCAGAGAGTTGGAATATCGTAAATTTAATGTGTTCTGTGTGGTGATCTATTGCTGCTTGCCACTGCTGTCAGTTCCAAGAAGCTCATAGCGATTAAAAACTGGGATGACATTTACGACGGTCTGCTTTAATAATAAAGTAAACTACGAGGTTAAAGTGGACATTTCGAAATTAAAGACAAAATTTCCACTTTAATCACAAAATACACGTTTCACCATGTCCTTAATTTTTTCTCTGTGGCTCAAATACAGCGCTGTGCATTATGTTGCTGTTGTGAAGTTGCAAAAAAAAAAAAAGACAGCACAAAAGATGGTATGTGAGACTTTTAAAATGTATCGTGTCATTACGATCGCGAATATGTGACGCTTGAATATATAACCAACACGAATGCATCTGTATGTCGGCATTTTTCTTCACCACATCGAACCATTCATCAAACATTGAAGCAGGCACTTTGTTTCTGTAGAATCCTCAGAGCGGCATTCTGTCGCACATAGATAGTAAACAGAGACTATGACGTCACCTTCCCAACTTTTAGCACAATGCGCCCCCCGACTTTTTGCTCGTACTGCAACTATCGCACATGTCATGTTAATTTCTGAGGACCTGCTTAGAGGATGCGTGAAATGAACGTTGGGAACGTGTGACAGCCATGATGCGGGTGCGTATGCGTTCTGAGTGTGAAGTATAAACCGGCCCTTTGAGGATGGTTTTATGAAGCAAATACATACCTGTACTTTTCCTTTCTTTCCTTATCCCGAAGACACTTGGGTTAGGTCTGTCAGTGATTCTGAACATGCCTGTAATGATGCCACATATGTCAATGGGTGTGCCCTGGGATGTCATGTATAACACAGTGCATAGAATACACACTAAAACATGGTGTACAGACAAAAACAGAAATGTGCTCACACACAAAAAAATTCAGATGCATAAAATGCATAAACAAAGTTCAACACACTTCCCCATTATAAATCCCAATCAATATGAATTTTAATGCACATGCACGCACCTACAGCTCTCTTTACTAATATAAGATACTAAGATGTATATTTGATATCATTTTCATGATGAAATGCATTAAAGCATGTATTAAACATGTGGGGGCACAGATGGCACCCCGTCCAGGGATTGTTCCTGCCTCCCGCAAGATGCTAGCTGGGATGCATACGACCCTGGATGGAATAACTTATTGCAGCAGGACTGTGTCTGTCAAATGTACCAACCCCCAATTCCTGTTCTTCTGTTTTCTTTCTCCAGCTGTAAGCTTAGAACACCAATTCTTCAAAAACTTTAAGGAACATTGAAAAGTCATCATTATAAATGTCCATCCTTCCATCCACCCATACATCCATTCATCCAGGGTCACGCCAGTCCCAACAAGCAAAGAGTGCAAGGCAGGAACAATCCTTGGATGGAGTGCTAGCTTATCAGCCCCCATAATTACTCCCATAAGTTTAATTATTAACAGTTGTAATAAAACACAGACACAATGAGAAAGGTTTTGGGGTTTTAAGGCCCATATACTGCAACAGAAAGATTCAGGCCCAATAATATTCAAAAATCATAAGACCAAAAGGAATGGGTGGACGAACAATTTAAAGTGCCGGACCGGAAATTAAGAGCAAGGAATGCTGGGAAGACGTGGTGGAGTATGGGTGTTGGACGTCATCGATGGGGGACCAGAGGAAAGAAAGGAACCCGGAAGTGCTGTTCTTTGGATTGTCCGAGCAGGCTTATGGCGGCGGCACTTTGTCTTTTCTATGGAGAAAGAGAGAGAGGTTAGTAAGCTGTCTTGGTCTCCTGGCACAACTTGTCACGGTGTGAGTCGGGTCCTTAAGCTGCCCCCCATACGCTCATGTGTGACACAGTATTATTATTATTTAAATGAAGTTAACAATTTATCTCTATAATATAATATGCATACTTTAATGCATTGATATCAAGTATACATCCAAGTATTCTAACAGCACACAACTCCACTTGGAAGTCTAAATCAACTTAGAAGCCAGTCATAATCATCTGTAAATATGTGCTCTCTTCTATTGAAATGAATTGAATTCCTTTATTGTCATTGTATGATACAATGAGATTCAATATGCAACTCCTCCATAAGATAATTATAAGCTAATAATAATAATATGATAAAACAATGAAAAGTATAGAATATGAAAGCATAAGTACAAGATACATGTACTTATAGTACAGATATTTCGAATGGTTCATAAAGTGGCTCAGGGTGTGGAACATTACAGTTGTAGTGCAAGTTTACAGTGAGGTAATTATAATTATAAGTACAAACATTTCTACTGGGAACACTTGATAGACTGATTGAGGGTGTTTAAAGCTCTTGGGATGAAACTGTTTCTGAACCTTGAGGTCCGTGCAGGAAAGGCTCTGTAGCATTTGCCAGATGAGAGAAGTTGAAATAGACTGTGGCATGGGTGAGTGGAATAAATGCAGATGCTGGTGGCTTTTCTGAGGCAGCTATAAACATCCTTCAGGGCTGGAAGCCATATTCTAATAATCCTCCGCGCTCTTGACACATCCCACTGTAGAGCTTTTTGATTAGCTGCTGTACAGCTGTAATATCAGTACCACACACAGATGCAGTGGATTAAAATTCTCTCAGTGGTGCACTGAGAGTAACAACGCTAAAGCAGCTGTGGTGTTTAGAATAATTTGGCCATTCCACGCACTATTGCATTGTTGCACAATGATTACAATCAAGTGCTTTAAATTTGTAAACAATATGCAATCAATTTTAGTGTATTTGATAAAGCCTATGTCATGGATGTGAACCTAAAAAAGAAAAGGAAACCACACAGAAACAGTAGCACTGCTTTACCGCTGGAGAATGATCTTTTCCAAAACCAAACAGAAAAGTGAATACACATGGTGTGAGGCTGCCATGAAAATGTGCGTGGCTTTATGCCAAGTTTAGTTTTTATACATCTTGAAATGAGCATGGAAACAGGCATATACAATATTTTTGTGTATATGCATCATTTATACATGAGGCCCCTGGTACGGGCTAGTGTCACATCCAGGACGAGTTCTTTCTTTGTATTCAATTGCACCATGATAGGCTCCAACCCCCATGACAGTGAAATTTTGTTAATGGATAGATGCATAAAACAGTTGGAAAATCTCACTGTCCTTAAGTTATCTGTCTCTTGTCGTCTGTGGTAAAGAGCATTTAGAGGTCAGTGGCAGTGTACACATTGTTAGTAAAATCAGTGTACCTGTTGGTGTGGGTGTGGAAATGGGGTGTTTGGTATGGAGGCAAGCTGATTGCTTGAATAGGTCAGCTGTTCTACTTTGCACTCCACAAATTATAAATAGGATGTCACATCCACAAGAAGACAAAAGGGGCCTGAGAGGGGGGCAAGAGGGGAAGTCTAGAAAAAAAGCCAGGAGTTAAATCAAAAGAAAAAAAACTCAAAAGAAAGAAGAAGGATTGTGGAAGGAACAGCCCTGCTATAACTTGGCAAATTATAGCTTGTAGTTATTAACACTAGAATTACCAGAACCTACGAAAAAACTCATATATCCGGCCCACCTTAAATCCATTCGCACCTCTCCATCAGCATCTTTTGTCCTGTAAATGTACCGATAAAGACAAGTAGCAAGCAGCCTGGTATTCCATCATCCCACAGACACAGTACGTGCACAATGTTCTCCCAGCTCATACCTTGATTGATTATCTGGGAATAATTATAATAGTTATTAATAGTTATTTGGAACACATGCATTTCATGTGTGTTCTATTTCTACAATAATCTGTGTAAACACATTGTTAAAACAGAAATGTTTTTCATATTTTAGTAGTAAATGACAAAAGGTTGGCATAAACTATATAATGTGTGAAGCCTGAAGTCCAAAGATCAAATAAACACTTTCACAAAAGGTTCAAGAACAATACAACAGCTTCCGTTGCGTAGCGGTAAGATTTGCTGAGTTGTAATCAAGAGTCCCCGGTTTGATCGTGACTGCCTCCTATATTTGCCATTTTCAGTAATAAGCTGCTCTTATTGTTAATATTATACAGTACACACATACATTTGGTTTGCGTCTGTAACAGACTGTGTACATTTATAGGACTTGTAAAAGTTACCGTTTTTTTTTCTCTTTTATTCTCTCAGTCATGATCACGATACATACCCAGGGATCTGACGCTGTTAGTTTTATTTGAAACTGGGAATAACTATAGATGTGAACGGTGTTTTGAGGCAATGGAACTGGACATTCTCTGATCTGGAGGGATAAAAGCTGACACACAAACGATAGTGAATCTGCCTTCTTTGTAACTCACCGTCACTTGATTTTTTTTAATTCAGTTTTATTGAGTGTTTCTGCTCATGCTGAATTAGTATGCGCCTTATGGTCTATGATGTCAAGAAAAAAAAACAAAGACATACAGTAGGTATATATGATATTTGGAATTATTCATTTTATGACCTGTATAGCACATTTCGGAAAACATTGTGGCACGGATGCAACATTATTCATATTATTCATATTCATTCGCTTAACATCTTGCGGTTGTAATCAGTGACTGCGTGGTTTTTTTATTCCGATCTTGCGTATGCAGCCTCTACATGTTGCTGTTTCTTTTGTACTCCAGGACATGCAGAGGAAAGAATAGTACAGAGAGGTCAGTTCATCACTATATGCAATCATCAAATTCAAATGTTAACAGTTCACACACATGCAAGGACCATCCTTCCTACATTTTCAACATGTGTACCTGTTGCAATGCAATGCTTTTTTTGTAGGCTCTGGTAATTCTAGTGTTAAGAACTGCATGTTTTGTCACCCAAATAATAATAATATAGCACTAAGTAATTATGCTACTGATATTATTGTTTCCTTCCATCGATTGTGAATCCATATTTCAACCCCAATTAAAATGTAGTATTAAAATACAAAACCTAATTGTTATAACCAGGCTTCCATGCATTCTTACCTTAAATTTACTGGAAAGCCAATGGTATAACATGTCCTAAAGCATATATTTCCACATGGCATGTAATAATTATGTTCTGAAACTGTTCAAGCAAGAGATGTCTGACCTAGTTACCAAAGTGAGCAGCAGAATCCAACTCACTTAAATGACAGCATTTATAAAAGCACTGTAGGTATAAAGCTTATTGGGTTTCTTATGACAACTTCACTTGGTTATTCTGGACAGGGTAAAGTAAACTCAAATTTTGTTCTGGTCATTGGTTAATATGTTCTATTATGAAGAAAATGAGGATTGTGTTGGTCCCCATGGGTCTGGTGACCGTGGTGAAAGTGGCTCCCTGTTCCTTGATTTTGTAAAAGGTCAGGGGCTGCAGATTGCTGGATCTTGGTTCTAGTGCGCTGAGCTGCATTGTTGGACTTGGTCATCCAATATTGATGATCCAGTGAAGGAAACTGGTTACATCCTCATTGTCAGAGGCTGGAGAGTCCCACAGAACTGCAAGGTCTACAGAAGTGCCCAATTTGTGAATTCTGACCACAGACTTGTTGTTGCTACTCTGAAGATCCAGCTTAGGCCCAGTAAGTTACCACCTACTAGAAAAAAAAAGCCTGGACTTGGCCAGACTCCAAGATCAGGCTGTTTCTAATGAGTTTGCATTCAGTTTGTGTGAGGAACTTGCAGACTTGGGTGCAACTACTGATCCTATTGTGATGTGGGAGACCTTCCATGACAAGAACCTGAAAGTTGCTGAGGGTTGTGTTGGTATTTCCAGTATTCCCAAAAGGAGGTGTTTCATCTTGTATGGCACCCTGGATATCACTGAGAGGAGTCGCAGAGCACGGCTTGATAGCAACGTGACCAACGTCCTGCTTATAAAGGAATCAAAACATTTCGCAGATCCAAATCTGCTCCTCTGAGAGTGACAGTCAGGGTGGCTGATGGAATGGTCCTTACAGATGACGCTACAACCTACTGTGCTGGCTAATTTGGGCAGTTGTTAAAGCTGATCCTCCAGCTATGACATTGAACATCTCTGGGTCCACAGTTCTTGAGGCTGATCCTCCAATTAGCTATGGGCCACCTGATCTCACTGAGATTGCACAGGTGGTGAACCAGCTGAGGGTTGGGCATGCTGCAGGGATCTGTGGTATCCAAGGTGAACTTCTCCAGGCTGATGGTAAGGCTGTCCTCCATACATTGTATGCAATCTTTGCTTCCATTTGGGAGATGTGCATTATCCCAACTGACTGGAAAACTGTATTTGTGGTCCCTGTCTGGAAAGGGAAGGGTGATTGCTTGGACTGCAGCAACTACAGGGGGATAACACTGCTTCAGTGCCAGGTAAGGTCCTTACTAGGGTCATCCTCAATAGTGACTGGACCAGTCTGGTTTTACACCTAAGACGTCTACCATCAACCACATCCTGACACTGAGGGTTCTCATGGAGCACATCCGTGAATATTGACAGGGTTTCTTTGCAGCTTTTGTCGATTTTCATAAACAATTCGACTCAGTTGATCAAGCTGCCCTGTGGGACACCCTGGGACTTCACAGAAACCCTCCAAAGTTGCAGGATATCATGGCCAGCCTGTATACTGGTACTGTGAGTTCCGTGCAGAGTGAAGGTAGAACCTCTGCATTTTTCCCAGTTGATTCTGGGGTTCGTCAGGGGTGTTTTTGTCCTAGTCTATTCAATGCTTGCATGGACAGGGTATTGGGCAGGGTTGTGGGGTCCAGCTGTGTGGGGCATCTCTTGGTGAAGAAAGATTCACTGATCTTGACTTTGCCAATGATTCTGTGATCTTTGCAGAGTCAATGGAGGCTCTGATCCGGGCTCTCGAGAGAATGAGCGAGAAGTCTGAGTGTCTGGGCTTGCGTGTGTCCCGGACAAAAAACAAGATCTAGGCCTTTAATGACCCATTGGGTACAGCCATTGGCAGTGTGTATGTCTGTGGAGAGAATGTCGACCTAGTCGAGAGGTTTACTTTCCTCAGCATAGACATTCATGTCTTTTGTGACTGGTAGATGGATTGAGATAGCATGGGGTGTCATGAGGTTGCTGGAAAGGTCCAAGTCTTTAGAGTCCAGGTGCTTCCTGTTTTGCTATATGATTGCGATACATGGACACTATACAGTGACCTGCAATGAAGACTGGACTCTTTTGGTACTGTGTCTCTTCGGAGAATCCTTGGGTACTGTTGGTTTGACTGTGTCAAATGAACAGTTGCTCATGGAGTTCCAAATGAGGCACATTACCTGCATTGTAAGGGAGCATCAGTTACAGCACTACAGCCATCAGGTGTGATTCCCCGACGGTGATCTGACTCATAGAATCCTGATTGTTGAGGACCCGAGCGACTGCACCAGGCCTAGGGGATGCCCACATATCAACTGGCAGTGGCAGATAGATTGTCATTTCTGGGAGGTGGGACTGGACCATGTGTCTGCTTGGGGGGTTGCCAACCAGGATACAGAGCTGTTTTGTCATGTGGTGGGTGTGCAACATACTGTACCAGTGCATGCTCCCCAACCTGACATGACCTGACCTTCACTGATGAAGAAAATGGCAAAATCAACATGTCATTTGAAATCAGTTTTAAATGCTATAATGTAGAACTTATATATCACGTATAATTTTGTATTTATATAGAATAATAACCATCCCAAGATCAAAGTAACATCCATCCCTTAATTTTGTTGTGGATAGCTGGGGCTTACATCAGCAGCAATGTTTATACAATGAAAATGAATCCTGGATTAGGTGTCAGTCCACTGCATAACACTGTGATGCCCCATGCTTTTGAACCACTGTGCGGACCAAATCCCCAGGCATCTTTTAGCTCATGTACTGAGCCTAACCAGGATGAGATTGAGAGACACAATCCAAAAAAATGGATGGTGCAAAACAACTGTTCTTTTTTAACACATTCTCTAACAAATTAAAAGTTCAGTGTCATGCCATCAGTTATTAAGCATAATTTAAATGACACAAAAAACAAAAATATATATGAAAATAATCCAATTTTTCTTCTTTCTTCCTTAAAAATATTATTCAAGCAGAAAAATAAACAAAATAAGCAGAGAGCTAGCTCACCAGATCAGTTCTTACATTCTTCTCTAGGACCTATACAGTACTTCTCTCCTACACTATGATCAGAAGGTCAAAATGAAAAGATCTCCACCATCCTCTGATCTGGTGTTTTATAACTCCATTGGATTTTCTCATCCAATCCTCGCTGATGTATCTTCGGTCCCTGCTAATGAAACTGGGCAATTCCATATTCAATATGCTGTATGATACATTTTGTTAGGTATTTTTTAAATACAGAGGTACAGACTCACATGAACACATACATTCTACTTGATGAACAAATCCTTCTCTCAGGGCTCCATTCCTTAATTTTCCTAGGCCCTTGACTTACTTCCTGATGACTTTAAATACAACCATCATACTGTACATGCTTTCTCCTGGCTATCAAACTAATCAGGGCATTTTAATCTGCATAGTAACATCAGGACACCAGCACTTGTATTGTGGGAGAGCAAGCGTGGCTTAGTGGGTTTCCAGGCTTATGTGTATCTCGAAAACAACTCCACACAAGGTCCAGCTGTTTCTTCCCGGAGCACTACTCCACACTACCTCATATTACCAGAGGTACATGCACAATATCTATAAAATGGAAAATAAGGCTGTAAATAGCTATACTTTAAAAAGCAAACCAATACTGTGATTCAGCCTATCACAGGCATGCTGTAGCACATAACAATATATAACTTAACAAGTATGAAGTGATTGTATCCTGTGGTGGGCTGGTACCCTATCTTTTTTGGTTCCTTCTTATGCCAAAAGCTGATGGAAAGGTCCCTGCAGCTCTAAACTCAATTAAGTAGACTTGATAATAAAAGGATGGATGTCTGAGTTTGTGAAGAACTTTCTTCTTGCTAAAGTGCAGAATGCCAAAGAGGGTTTATTAAAACGCAAATTATTTTTTACCTTATATACCAAAGTGCTTTCTTGGAACAAATTCATCACTTAGTTTAAACTGAATTGATCTTTACCTGAACAAATCCATGAAACACCTATTTGAACCAAGTGGTAAGAAGAAGGGAATACAGGTGAATAACATAACTGGAAAGCAACTATTATAGGCTTTGCTAGGTTGAAATATGGTTTTCTTCCATGTAGGGTAACCAATCAAAAATGAGACGTTGTAATGTACAGGATATAATCAGGAAAGGCCAAGTAATAGGCATGATCAATCAGAATATGATTAGGGTTTGCTTTTTTACCTATCCACATTACAACTATCTGAGAGAGAATTTTCTGGTGGTAGACCAAAACAACATTCTTCTTAGATAAGTCCTAGTGGGTTCTGCATTCCTATATTCTGATATTATCTTGAATAAACCAGCTTGTATGGTATTTTTTACCTATTATGCCACCCCTTCTGGACTTGTACTACACTCAGTCACAGTGATGATGAAAAAGTTAGGTCTGAGCACTATTAATTCCATAGGAACAATGAATGCAGCCAAAGATACATTTAAAAGGAAGCATCTCCCTCCATTATTCACTGATACTGGGATGCTTTTTAACCAATAAGTTTCTTCTTAGACAAAGGTTTGTACCTTCTTATAATTCATGCAACAATACAAGTCAGTGTCTTAACAGTGTTGGACACTTCCTTTAAGAAAACAGTTTTTTTGTGTGGAAGAAAACACTGACAAGTGTACCTGACATTTATTTGAGAGAGGAAACTTTGCTTCATTTGAAACTAGTGATGGAGTATGGGGAGGGTGTGAATGTAAGGATAGGGTCTCTTTCATTTACTGATGACCAGTGCCAGCTCAGAACTGACATGTCAAGAAGGAGGTGGGAGGCAGTCAGCATAAGCTACCTGCAGGCATTTACCTCAGAAAAAAAATTTCTGCTTTCCTCTAATTTCTAATTGGTAATATTTGGGCATGAAAATGCAACAAATTTTGTTAGGAATAATTTGACTTACTGCTGGTGATTTCCATCTTAGTCTCATCAACTCTGCCTCAAATATCTCTTTTTCCTCCACTAAAAATCCATATCCTTTAAGTTACCGGCCAATAAATACACTTCCTTTTTTGGTGATTAACATGGACAAATAAGATGTATTTTCTTTCAGTCACTTATTTTTTTTTTACTTTTTTTCTGACTATTTAATGTAGCTCTGGCATAGCATTTGTTGAACTCTTAATATTAATGCAGTAGTTATAATTTATGAAACTAACAATAAATAATATCAGCCTTTTCCTTAAAGGTGTACATTTAGAAAATGTAATTATGTTGTCAGTCAAGAAATCTTTAAGTAACTGGCAGTTGAATGTTGTAAATCCAAAAAGGCTTTAATTTTTGATTACTAATTCCATTAATCTCTACAGGAATTCATTTGTCATGAACCACCTGCCTTGAATTTTCAATAAGAGTTCAGTGTGTGTTCAGACTTGTGTTATTCCAGCTGAGACCTAAAGAGAACTCTGTTGACATCTTAATTTGGACAACATGATGCATTTAGGATGATAATAATCTGATGTATATGCGATTAGAAAAAAATAAAAATATAGTGAAGGGTGAAAAAGCTTTTCATTTTAAAATATGAAGAGCATAGATTTTGTAAAAAAATGACCAATCACGTTCCTGTTTATGCAAAACAATAGATTATTTAAATTAATTACATGTAGTACTTGACAGTAATTGTTTTCTAGTTTATATTAGACAATACTGAGAAGTTATCTACAGTACCTATAAAAAGTATTTACCCTATGTAAGTTTTTACATTTCATTATTTGTCACACGTGTGCACTTGGGGAACAACTTACAATGGTATCTCCATTTCTTTCCCCTTTGTAAAAAGGAAGGCTGACGTGCCACCATCCATGACATCACTTCCAGGTACTGGCCAACTGTACCCATCTCTTCCTCCCAGAAACCATGTTATCCGAGGCCACCTCCATCTTAGACCAGACTTCATCTCCACATGGGACTAGTCTCCATTTAAGCGCTTTACCACACTTTTTTTTTTTGCACCTTTTGTGCTCCCTTCAATATATGGGATTTGCCTACGGGTGAAAAACCAACTAGATCCCAGGGTTATAAAATATGGTGTCATGTTGGTCGTTGGTTAAATCCTGAAATTAACACCAGTAAGGAAATCACCAAACTAGTCTTTAGTGATTTCCTAGTTCAGGCCTTACTCGAACATCTAGCCAAGCCGGTCCGGAGGCAAGAATACAAATCGATGGATGGTCTTATATCGGCCATCGAACATCACCAGGGGCCTCATGCATAACGGCGTGTGTAGAATTCGCACTATAACATGACGTAAGCACAAAAGCCTAAATGTGCTTATGCACAGAAAAATCCAGATGCAGGAATCTGTGCGTACTCCAACTTCCGCATTCTTCCGCTCCATAAATCCCGGTCAGCGTGAAAAGTAGTGCTCGTGTACACGCGTGCTGTCCTGCCCAAACTCCTCCCAGAATTACACCTTTTTGAATATTCAAATCAATATAAATAGCCCTTAAGCTCAGCGTTCTGTGAAAAGACAATTGGAAAAGCACGGGGGAAAATATAAGAATTTCAGCGAATACTAAGTGGAGGCAAAGGAAAAACATACTATTTGTTGATTTAAACAGTGGAATAAACAACAAAAGGAAGTTGATCGAGTCACATAGCGTGTCGGAGAAACTCAAAAGCTCAAGTTCACAAAGTCACACAGTGCCAAAATAAAAAAGAAGTCACATATCAAAGTTGCCGTGAAAAGGGAGTCGTAGCCCACCATCTGAGCTTATTAGGGTATAGACAACAAAAAATAGGCACACAGTGGGAAAAAAGCACGAAATTTCAACTTTAATCTCAAAATTTCCACTTTAATCACGTAGTTTATTTTGTTATTAAAGTAGAACATCATAAACTTCATCTTAAATTCATTTAATTTACTAGTTTCTCAAATTCCATCGTAACTAAAGTAGCACGTTAAATACTTTGTTTTGTATTTGATCTTCAATGTGCTCTATGTGTGTGAATCACTACGTGCTTCCGTTCTTTCTGTTTCTCCGACAGGACACAGAATCCATTAAATTTATGGTATTACAGCTCTCTGAATAATTAAAATACTGAGATGTATACGTGATATCATTTTCCTGATGATTGGAATGAAAGCATGTTATTAACACTAGAATTACCAGAGCCTACGAAAAAACTCGTAATTCCGTCCCACCTTAAACTGCTTCTTAAATCCCTTCACACCTCTCCGCCAGCGCCCTTTGTCTTCTAAATGTGCTGATAAAGAGAAGCTCGGAGCAGCCGGCTATTCCATCCCCCCACCAATTTAGAACGTGCACGAACTTCTCTCAGCTCATGCCTTGATTGAGTATCTGGGAGTGAAGTGGAGTTTTAGAGTGGAAATAATAGATCGTTGTTTGGAACACACGCATTTCATGTCTGTTCCGTTTCTACAGTAATCTGTGTCAACACATTGTTAAAACAGAAACGTTTTTTATATTCTAGTAGTAGATGACAAAATGTAGGCATAAACTATATAATGTATGAAGCCTGAAGTCCAAATAGCAAAGAAACATTTTCACAAGAATAACACAATTGCGCTTTTATTCAAAAAATATAACTGCAGAAACAAAAGCCGCCTAAACACGCGACATTGCCACCACTTTATTGTAACTGCCTCCGTGGTTTAATTGACTCAGCCCCCGCTTGGGAATCAAAAGGTCACGAGTTCGATCCTGCGCCCCTCTGTTTTGAGAAGTAAACTGCTCTTAGTCTTACTGTTTTAAAATAAAAGCATACATTTGATTTCAGTCTAACAACCGGTGCAATTTATGATCCTTGTAAAGGCTAGCTGGTTTTTTTAATTCACATTTTTTATTCTCTCAGTCGCGTTCAGAATCAATCCATACAACCCCATCTGACACAGCTGTTTTCACTAAAGATGCGCTATAGCTCTGCAGTGTACCACGATGCATACTAACGCCAAACACCCCCCCGGGTTCTGACACACAAACGCTGGCGAAGCTGCTTTCTTCGAATGGTAAAGACCAGTAACTTCGGCGCTATATGCAATCATCAGACACTCCCCATCTGCCCGTGTCGTTCAAACACAGGAACATATATTGGTGTAAAAGTATAACAAAAGTGCACTTTTATTCAAGTGCACTTTTTCCATCGCCTTTTCCTGTAAGAAGCAATGTACACACTTCTCTCTATGCTGTGGTTTCTATTACACACCTGAAAGAAAGAGACAATATATGTGAAAATATAATCGCACTAATGCAATATTATTTGAAAACGAACAGCGTCAGATCAGGTGTGAATTTATGCAGGAACTGGAAATTCTCTGATGCGGGACCTTCCCCCAGGGAAGAAAGTACAGTGTCAGGTGCTCATTCAGTGTAATAGAAACCATAGCACAGAGAGGTGTGTACACGGCAACAAGTACACGTGTCGTAAATGTAGGAAGGACGGTCCTTGGGTGTGTGGGAACTGTTAATATTTGAATGTGATGATTTTATATAGCACGAAATGAAAATCTGCACTTCTTAGCATTGCACCATGCAAGCTGTCGTATCAATCGCCTACTGTAACTTGCTTTCTTTTTCTTGGTTATACAGGTAGTTTTGAATAAAAGTGCACTTGTTTTGTTTGCGAAATGAAGTGTCTGCGTGCACTTTTCGTGGCATTACACGTGTATTTTTGAGCATGCCCGTTTGAGCAGTATAAAAGTATTGAAAAGTATAACAAAACAACGGGCAGATGGGGAGTGTCTGATGATTGCATATAGCGCCGAACTTACTGCTCTTTACTATTCTCTCCTCTGCGTGCCCTGGAGTACAAAAGAAACAGAATACAGACGCGCTATAGCTCTGCGTTGTACCACGATGCATACTAACGCCCCCCCCACCTGGTTCTGACACACAGATGCTGGCGAAGCTGCCTTCTTCGTATCTCACCGTCACTTGATTTTCTTTTTATTCAGTTTTATTGAGTGTTCCTGCCAGTCCCCGCATGTTGCTGTATGCTGGATATTTTCACATGTATTGTCTCTTTCTTTCAGGTGTGTAATAGAAACCACAGCATAGAGAGAAGTGTGTACATTGCTTCTTACAGGAAAAGGCGATGGAAAAAGTGCACTTGAATAAAAGTGCACTTTTGTTATACTTTTACACCAATATATGTTCCTGTGTTTGAACGACACGGGCAGATGGGGAGTGTCTGATGATTGCATATAGCGCGAAGTTACTGGTCTTTACCATTCAAGAAAGCAGCTTGCCAGCGTTTGTGTGTCAGAACCCGGGGTGTTTGGCGTTAGTATGCATCGTGGTACACTGCAGAGCTATAGCGCCTTTAGTGAAAACAGCTGTGTCAGATGGGGTTGTATGGATTGATTCTGAACGCGACTGAGAGAATAAAAAATGTGAATTAAAAAAACCAGCTAGCCTTTACAAGGATCATAAATTGCACCGGTTGTTAGACTGAAATCAAATGTATGCTTTTATTTTAAAACAGTAAGACTAAGAGCAGTTTACTTCTCAAAACAGAGGGGCGCAGGATCGAACTCGTGACCTTTTGATTCCCAAGCGGGGGCTGAGTCAATTAAACCACGGAGGCAGTTACAATAAAGTGGTGGCAATGTCGCGTGTTTAGGCGGCTTTTTGTTTCTGCAGTTATATTTTTGAATAAAAGCGCAATTGTGTTATTCTTGTGAAAATGTTTCTTTGCTATTTGGACTTCAGGCTTCATACATTATATAGTTTATGCCTACATTTTGTCATCTACTACTAGAATATAAAAAACGTTTCTGTTTTAACAATGTGTTGACACAGATTACTGTAGAAACGGAACAGACATGAAATGCGTGTGTTCCAAACAACGATCTATTATTTCCACTCTAAAACTCCACTTCACTCCCAGATACTCAATCAAGGCATGAGCTGAGAGAAGTTCGTGCACGTTCTAAATTGGTGGGGGGATGGAATAGCCGGCTGCTCCGAGCTTCTCTTTATCAGCACATTTAGAAGACAAAGGGCGCTGGCGGAGAGGTGTGAAGGGATTTAAGAAGCAGTTTAAGGTGGGACAGAATTACGAGTTTTTTCGTAGGCTCTGGTAATTCTAGTGTTAAACATGGGAACACGATGGCGCAGTGATTGTTCATGTCTCACACAAGATGCTGTTGAGCCATACGCAACCTTTGATGAAATAATTTATTGTAGCAGTACTGTCTCTTTCAAGCGTAATAACCTCCGAGTTGCGTTGTTACTTTTCTTTCCCCAAATCTTTCTTTCTTTCTTTACCCAATCGCCACACAATTAGCCCTGTAATAGATGTTAAGCCATCTGTAAGCTTACAACGACGATTCTTCAAAACTTTTAAGGAACATTGAAATATCATCATAGTACGTGTTTAATTATTCTGTCCATCTATCCAATACGTGAACTTGCTAGCGCTGCAGCACCGTGTCCTCACGTTTAATTATTAACAATACAGATTATTTAAATGAAGTTAAAGTTTTATCTGTATAATATAATCAACATATTTTTCTGCATTTCATCTTAAAAATGATATCGTCATCATATGTAAATATGCGCTTTATAAAGTGGCGCAACTTGTGTAATATTATAACTTGTGCAAGTTTACAGTGGGGTAATTGTACTTATAAGTACAAACAGTTCTACAAGGAGCAATTTATTGAGTGTGTTTATAGTTCTTGGGATGAAACTGTTTCTGCACCGCGAGGTCCGTACAGGAAAGGCTTTGAAACGTTTTGTCGTGGCTTTGGCAGCATGTGCTTGATGCTGTATACCGATAATTCTCTTTCCGATCAGCTGCTGCTGTGATTCCCCACTCAGATACAGTGATATAAATACTCCAAGTGGTGCAGTGAGAGTAATATGGAAATAGGATGATCCACTGTGGCAACCGTTAAAGGGAGCAGCTGAAAGAAGAAAAAGAAGAAGAAGAAGATGGTGAGTAAGAGTAGCAACGCTAAAGTAGTTATGGTATTTGGAATACTATGGCTATTCCCTGGGCCATTATATTGTGACAGGTAATCTACAATCAGGTGCATTACACTAATAAACAATATGCGGCTAGTTTCAGTGTATTTATAAAGCCGCGTTAGAAATGTGGTTCTAAGAAATAAAGGGTAACCACACAGGAACAGTAGCACTGCTTTGACGCTGGGTGCCGCCAGTCTGCAAAACCGAGCGGAGAACTTGCGTACGACAGGGTATGAGGTACCGTGGAAAATTGCATGGCTTTACGCCAAGTGTAGGTTTTATACATCGCAATTTGAACGTGGAAACGTTCTTACGCAACATTTCTGTGCATACGCATTTTTTATGCATGAGGCCCCAGGCCGTCATGCAGGTTGAAAAAACAACTCGCCACATTTAGCATTATAAGCCTTCCCAGGGATGAGTTGTTCATATAGAGCCCAGCCACCATAAATCGGAACCTGCAGTATGGCCCAAGGAGAAATTCTCACATTCACCTCACTGCTATAAGTGCAGAGAGCATGGACATACCATCCCCAACTGTCTCCACTTTGGCAAACCTGTGGACTGCAGGTGGGCAAGGGGAGAGAAATATTGCTTGCTCACTAATCCTTTATTGTTGCCTCAGGATGAGGTGGTAGTGGTGAATGGATATACAATTTTGCCTTAATTGATTCCAGCTGTAGCATTTCTGTGTTGTTGTTATGTGCTTTCGTTACAGTATCAAAAAGGTTTGATCAGTTTGACTTGTAGCCACGAGGAACCCACTGGTATAGGCCAGCCTAATGTATAATCACTTATCAAAACATCACTAAGAAAATTAGGGTGGCTGTAATGCGCAGCCCTCCCTAACCAGTAATCACCGGGTGAGACTGGTCAGAAAGTATAAGCAAAAGTACAATCATCACCTTTAAAAAAACTTTAGGCCTGATCATTGAGGGACAAAAAGCCTCACAAGTTGTTCCCCAAGTGCACACGTGACATTTTATACATCACTGAATCACGATAATGTAAATTGTTTTTTTGATATTGATCAACAGAAAATGTCTAATGTCAAAATGAAAAAAAAATCTCTGCAAAGTCAGTCAGACATTTTCTAACCTGCTTAGTCCTGAACAGGGTTGCAGAAGTCTTTTGGAGTGTATCCCAGCTAGCACAGGGTGTAGGGCAGTGAGCAAACCCTGGACAGGGCGCCAGTCCATTGCAGGGCACACACCCACACACAAGGGCCAATTTAGGATCGCCAATTCACCTAACCTGCATGACTTTGAACTGTGGGAAATTCATACAGGCATGGGGAGAAAATGAAAACTCCACACTGGGAGGACCTGTGATATGAACAATGGTCTCCTTACTGGCAGAAAGCACCATTACCACTACGCCACCATGCTGCCCTTCTGCAAAGTGATCTAAATTAATTAGAAATATAAAACAAAAAAATACATATTGCATAAGTATTCACCCAGCTTTTGTCAAGTCCAGCCAAAAATCCTTAAATACATTGAGATCTGAACATTAACATTGTTTTTTAGCCATTCCTTTACTGGACATGCCTACCCTATGGTGCATTACGGAGTGCCTTTAGTGGTAGGGTGACTGGGGTTGACTAGTTGACCGACTATAGTTTGACCTACTAGAATGTTATTTTTCTAATATGCCATTTAGATGCTTTGAGAATCCTAATTATTAAAAAACTGCACACATTACCAGTCTCTCTATATACTACATTTTTCCATGTATCATTATAGTTTATTTTACCTGCAGTGTTTTTGTAATAGTATATTGTATGCTCCACTTATAAGTGGAAGCCAATATTTTAGGAATAAATTGGAACTGAAAACATGATGATCCTGCTGTGAATGATTCATCAATCTGATATGTTTATTGCAATTCTGGCCTTTTCATTCCTGTAACAAGAATTCATTGTCTTGTTCTTTAGGTTCCTGTCTACTTCTTTAATTCACCAAATACCTTCACCTTCCCTGTTTGTCTACAGCTGAATCTGAATACTTAGCAGTAGAGTGTTGTACTGTGTTAGTGTGACAATGTGGGTTCGCTGCATGTTCCCATCTCGCTTCCGGGAGCCATGAACCCGACACCATCGGCAATGTTACTGATGAGCACGGCAGTGAGGCACAATAAATAGAGCAAGGGGATGGTGCAAAAGTGCTTTTATTTTAAACCAACAACAAAAAAAAGTGTTCAAATAAATAGTGCAGTGTTTCAAAAAGTCTTCATTAAATAAATAATTCATAAAAACAGAACTGAAGTGGAGGTTAAAATCCAATAGAAAAAAGTCTTTTAAAAACAATGAGGTTAAAACAACACTGGAAACAGTCTCTTTAAAAATCCAAAGTCCGATGTCTTCCTTTATCTGGCGGCTCCCCTGCTTCTCCCATATAGGTTTCTCAACAGGGGAGTCGCCCTTCCTGCAGCTGACCTTACTACTGTCTGGTTGCCTTCTGTTCCCTGGCTCAGTACAGCTACCTTACCGGACTGAGACTTGGGTTCCTCAACGGCCAGGTCGCTCATGCTGAGGCTCATTTTCCCAAGACTTCACGACTCCCATTGCCTTCCACGGAGAGTCATCCATACTACCGGTCACTCCAGCTCCTAGAAATTGTTCAGCTGAAGCAACTACTTCCAACTGCCCCTCCTCTTGTGTCGGCCATACACTACTTGTGAGGGGCTCTTCAATCCAGCTGCCTGCGAGTGCTCGCTCACTCTCTCTCTCTCTTGCACCGGCTTTCTCCTCCAGCTTCCTGCCTTCTTCCTCACTCCCACAACCTCTTTTTCTTTTTCTCTTTTTCTTCTCCTCCTCTAGCCACCTTGCACTTCTATTTATGAAGAGGACGTGGCAGCTGTGGCAATCAGCAGCTCCTGGGAACAATTACGGATGCGGACGGTCTCTCACCTCTGCACTTAATCAATAAATAAATAAAAGCACTAAAACAATCTCACAATAAAACCAACCCAAGCCCCCTTTGTAAAAACAGGATATTAAAAGGATAAAAACTTTAAAATGACAATAAAAACAATCAATAAATAACTGTTCATTAAAAATGTCTTCCTCTGGCTTGGGTCCGTGGGTTCTTTAAAAGCGTCTGGCACCAATCCCGCTTGCTGCTCTGTCTCCTCTTCTGTCTCCACTGCCACCAAATGTGACGATGCGGGTTCACTGCATGCTCCCATCATCCATCTGGGAGCCCTTGAACCCTGCACCGTTGGTAATGTTACCGAAGAACTCGGCAGTGAGGCACTACAATGGAGCAGGGGGATGGTGTAAAAAAGCGCTAAGTGCTTTAATTGATGAAGACAATAAACAAAAACAAGTGTTCAAACAAAGTGCAGTGTATCAATTTCCAAAATTAAATTATCCATTAAAAAAACAGTAAAAAGGTGGAGGTTAAAAATCCAATGAGTAAATCCATAAAAACAAAGTTAAAATACTGCGGCTGGAAACAGTCCTTTCTTTAAAAATAAACACGGTACTTCCTTCAACTGGCAGCTCCCCTGCTTCTTCCATCCGGGCTATGCACCAGGGGAGTCACGCTACCTACAGCTGATCTTCTCCTTCTAGTCTGTAGCCCTGCGGTCCTTGGCTCCGTAGGACTCTCCAGACTATAACTTGGGTTCCCCAGCGACCAGGCCACTCACACTGGGGCTGCCACCTCCCAAGCCTCCTGACTCCCGCTACCTTTTGCAGCAAGCCAACCACCTTCCGGTCACTCCTGCTCCTCTAAAGCGCTCAGCAGGAGCGACCAGTTCTACCTGCCCCTGAGTGTCAGCCAAACACCCCTGCTAGGTCTCAGTGTCCTGCTGCCTGCCTGTGAGCCTTCGCTCGCTCACTCACTCGCACCAGCTCTCTCTCTTCTCACTGCTTCATGTAACCTCAGTTTCTTTTACTTTCACCTAGCCGCCTCGCACTTCTATTTATGAAGTGGACGTGGCAGCTGTGGCAATCAGCAGCTCCTGGGAACAATTCCGGATGCACTTAGGTGAGAAACACCTACATCACTAGCTCCCCAGGAACT